>NC_069501.1:573056465-573116465 GCF_027579735.1 Bombina bombina
ACATTTGATAAATCTACCCTTTATGGGTAGATTTATCAATGTGCGGGTGGATATGATCCACTGTAGTGGATCATGTCTGCCGCACATCGATAAATGCCGACATCATACGCTGTCCGCATCTATCATTGCACAAGCATTTCTAGTGAAATGCTTGTGCAATGCCGCCCCCTGGACTTTTGTGGCCTCAGAGGTGGCGGACTAGTTAAGGAGCAGCGGTCTTAAGAACGCTGCTTCTTAACTTATATTTCCGGCAAGCCGGAAAGTACGGGGGGTAGATAGCAGCATCTGCTGCTTGGTAAATCTACCCCTTAGAGGGTATATTTATCAAAGCATCAACTGGAAAAATGCTTGAATCCTGCGTCATATTTGTCGTGAGATTGATCCGCTGTAGTTATCAAAGTGTCAAGATCGGCAAATGTTTAGATTTGTAACGTAATATACCATTCCGCAATCTCAATCTGACGCAGATCGATGCTTGCATCATGACAGATGTTTCGAATTCAGATTCGACTCTCTTTGACCCTTTTCCCAATTCATCAAATATTTAACAGGTACGCTTGTGTGTATTCCTTTGCAGCGTACCTAGTTTTCAATCTGCCACATAGAACTCAATGGGAGTCTGAAAACACAGAAAGCTTATGTTCGATGCTGCAAGAGAATTAAGTATATTACATAATAAAAGTAATTTAAAAACTCTATTCAAATTGTATACCCTTTCTAAATCAAACAATATTATTTCTCCACATTTGGTGCACTAGTAGATATGGGATACAAATGAAAAGTACAAATTTGTCTCTCATTACAAAGCAAAGGGGATAATATTATTTCTACAAATTTGTTGAAAAGTTTTGCCCCACACTTGTCGTACTAATAGATATAGAGATAAAAATGAAATAAATACACAACATAATATAGCTAACTTATTTTTTTATTTTTTTTTTTGTGAAAAATCTATGTGCACCATGTTTAAGCCATGTAATACAAGTCCCACTCTTCACTTCGCACCAATTTTGACTCCACACTTTTCGCACCAATTATGACGCGAAATCAAAAACAACCCACACACTAGTGAATTTTTCAACCACTTTGATTGGAATATGCATAATCACATGATTTTTGACATCAGCCAATCTGATTCAAATATTCATTTTAAACTATCACAAACGAATCAAATTGCTCGATACTTGAAAGTATGTATATGTGATATTAGTATTAAAGATAAGCATTGATGCTGACATTAGGACACACAGTGTAATATTTTAGACAATGATTTTAAAATTTGAATTGATGTTTGAAATCTTAAGCTGATAGCTCAAAGGATAGCCCAGAAAACATTAAACTGTAATGATTCAGATTCAGCAGAAATTAAAATAACCTCTTTACTGTCATGCTATTTTCAGTGTATTTCTTTCTTCTCTTGGATTTCTTTTTCAGTAAGAAATGTTACCTTATATGCCAGCCCATTTTATAACACCTGTGAAGGGGTAGTTTTTAAAACTAGATTGCAATCAGGAGGGGTTACACAGGTACACAGAGAAAACTGGCCCAGCTCTTAAAATGTCCATTGATTGCAAATAAATACATATGATTCCCTGATTACATGCTATATTCACAATTATTCCTGCTCAGAATAATAATATGGTATAAATAAACACAGATATATGACAGACAACATTGTTTCAAACAGAAAAAGAAATTTAGGGACATGTAAATATGTTTGCAAAAGATTTCTGACATAACACACACACACATATATAAATAATTTATATATATATCCGCGGCAGCGATGTCTGGCGAGCATATTGACGCCGGTGAATGCACTGAGATTGACCCTTTGATAAATATACCCCTTAGTCTTATTTTCAAATGAGTAGTAGATTTTTATCTGACAAAGCTCAAAGTTAGTTCAATTTTTCTCACCCTGCATCATATGCATCATGTGACAGCCATAAACCAATCACAGAATGCATATACGTATAATTATGTGAATCTTGCACATGCTCAGTAGGAGCTGGTGCCTCAGAAATTGTGCATATAAAAAGATTGTGCACATTCTTGGAAGTGAATTGGAAAGTTGTTTGCAATTGTGTGCTCTATCTTAATCATAAAAAAATTCATTTAGACTTTAGTGTTCCTTTAATAGTTACTAGTTTTAGTTGGTTTCCTTTTAAAATAACAAAATGCAGTTTGAACAATACTTGCCAGTTTCATTGAGCAAGCATATTATTTTGAGTTTGTCTTGAATTTCCTTTAAGTACTGTTTCTTAGTTGCTGGACAAAATATAAATAAATGAAAATAATAAAGGATTTAGCCAAATTAAGTATGAGCTTCACAATGAATTAAAGAGTTACAATCTTTATATCACATATTTTCTATTCACATAATTTTGTTTAAACATAATCATTTAATATGTAATAGAAAGTGTGAGGGTCTAATGTTTAGTTAATATTCCCTTACATTCACCTTCTTTACATCATACAAAGTTCCAAATGTTCCACATTTTGCAGGTTAATCTCATATCCAGAGTTGTGTTCCACAGTCCCGCCCAGAACGCCCTCATCCTACTTTATTAATAAAAACGCTAATTAAGTGATTGATTACTGTACACGGTTTTACAGTGCAATGTTGCTATGGTCACTGAAAACTTGCTGTACTGTTTATTTTATCAGCAATCCCAGTCCCTCCCAAATGCAGGTTGTGTGAACACTATGGGGCCGAATTATCAAGCTCAGAATGGAGCTTGATGCCCCTGTTTCTGTGCGAGCCTTCAAAGACCACTGCTCCATAACTTGTCCATCTGCTCTGAGGCTGCGGACATCAATCTGCCTGATCCTATACGATTGGGCTGATTGACACCCCCTGCTAGTGGCGAATGGCCGCGAATCTGCAGGGGGCAGCATTGTACAAGCAGTTCACAAGTGCAATGATAAATGCAGACAGCGTATGCTGTTGGCATTTATCGATGTGCAGCGGACATCGTATCATGTCTGTCCGCACTTTAATAAATTGGCCCCTAACCCTTTAAAATCACTATTCAGCCAAAACCCCAGCTACTTACCCTTGCAGTTAAAGGTACATTGTACACTAGATTTTTCTTTGCATAAATGTTTTGTAGAGAATCCATTTATATGGCTCATCCGGGAGTCTTTTTGTAACAATAAATAGATAAAAGGGTGTAAGTGCGCTAACAGCAGTGGGGATATAAGTGAAAAAACTTCTAAACGGATTCTGATAAAATATATACACTAAATATCACTATGTGATGTAATAGTTAGTTGTCCAACAATCTGTGTTAAAAAATTACAAAAAAGATTTATTTCATACATATGAAAAAAATGATCTGTCTTAAAACTCTATATATGTAGACAATATGACCGGTCATAGAACATCAATAAATAAATATGTATTCATATAACATCAATAAAACCAATAAAATATATGGATAATTATAGTATAAATCCTGTAATGAAAAATATAAGTGGCTCTTAAAGCAAGACTTTATATTGGTGTTTATGTGACAGTCACTTCCGTATCTATTGGACCAAATGAAAGGTTCTTATGAATCTGAGAGCAGTTCTTATGAATCTGAGAGAAACAAACTGAGAGAAAAACAAACTGAGGCAATAGATGTTTACAAATATCGCAATGAACTGTCTCTTTAAGATTGCGAAAATTTTCAAAATATTTGTATAAGATCCAACTTTTATGCGGTAGAAAAACTCCACTTTGCCAGAAATATATAGTAAAAGTTCCAATTTCGTGATGTGTTTTACCAATAGTTCCTCCAAAAGAACATTTAAGTTACTTGAATTGGCGTGTGTAAAGCATGTACGTCTACCCCGCTGCAGGGCTGCTACACCTCTAAGTGTCTACCTGCTCTTGATGCGTCCTCTCCCAGTGAGACACAGGTGTGTGTGCAGCTCCGTGTAGCTGGTGACGTTACGCGTTCCGTAGAGAGTCCCAGAATGAAGATCCATCTCTTGTTGGTAACTCTGCGCAGAGTGTTTTGAATATCCTGAGTAGTAAAGTAGTTCCTCTGTGAATCCCTTGTAATCCTTTTAATCCGTCTTATAATATGTTTATTTAGCCATCAATATGTCATCCATATATAACCATCAACGCGTTTCACCATTCACAATGGCTTTATCAAGATGGATGACATATTGATGGCTAAATAAACATATCATAAGACGGATTAAAAGGATTACAAGGGATTCACAGAGGAACTACTTTACTACTCAGGATATTCAAAACACTCTGCGCAGTTACCAACAAGAGACGGATCTTCATTCTGGGACTTTCTACGGCACGTGTGACATCACCAGTGTGACATCACCAGCTACACGGAGCTGCACAGACACCTGTGTCTCACCGGGATCGGATGCATCAAGCTCAGAAGAGCAGGTAGGCACTCAGAGGTGTAGCAGCCCTGCAGTGGGGTAGACGTACACGCTTTACACACGCCAATATTCAAGTAACTTAAATGTTCTTTTGGAGGAACTATTGGTAAAACACATCACGAAATTGGAACTTTTACTATATATTTCTGGCGAAGTGGAGTTTTTCTACCGCATACAAGTTGGATCTTATACAAATATTTTGTAAATTTCTTAAAGAGACAGTTCATTGCGATATTTGTAAACATCTATTGCCTCAGTTTGTTTTTCTCTCAGTTTGTTTCTCTCAGATTCATAAGAACTGCTCTCAGATTCATAAGAACCTTTCATTTGGTCCAATAGATACGAAAGTGGCTGTCACATAAACAAAAAAGATAAAGTCTTGCTTTAAGAGCCACTTATATTTTTCATTACAGGATTTATACTATAATTATCCATATATTTTATTGGTTTTATTGATGTTATATGAATACATATTTATTTATTGATGTTCTATGACCGGTCATATTGTGTACATATATAGAGTTTAAAGACAGATCATTTTTTTCATATGTATGAAATAAATCTTTTTTGTAATTTTTTAACACAGATTGTTGGACAACTAACTATTACATCACATAGTGATATTTAGGGCAAGATTTATCAAAGTGAGAATAAGAAAATTCTCACATTTGTTGTAAAAAAAACCCCTCACAAATGATATCACCATATTTATGAAAGGTTATGCGCCAATAAAGTCGCAACTTTTCATATGTGCGAACAAATTGACTCATAACCATTCGCAAGTCTTAAAGGGACACTAAACCCAAAAATGTTCTTTCATGATTCAGATAGAGCACGCAATTTTAATCAACTTTCTAATTTACTCCTATTTTCAAATTTTCTTTGTTCTCTTGCTATCTTTATTTAAAAAACAGGAATGTGATGCATAGGAGCTGGCCCATTTTTGGTTGAGAACCTGGGTTATGCTTGTTTATTGGTGGGTAAATGTAATTTTCCAATAAGCAAACGCTATCCTTGGTGCTGAACCTAAAATGGGCTGGCCGCTAAGATTTACATTCCTGCTTTAAAAATAAAGATAGCAAGAGAACAAAGAAAAATTGATAATAGGAGTAAATTAGAAAGTTGCTTAAAATTTCATGCTCTATCTGAATCATGAAAGAAAAAATTTGGTTCAGTGTCCCTTTAAGTATATGCGAATAAGTTGTCTGGAAAGGCCTAATTCTTGTATTAATCTCTATTGGCATTTTAAAATGCCCGTATATATTCGCAGTTCTCATATATTTATGAAAAGTAGTGCATGTATATTCACTGCTTTTAATCTAGCCAATTTATAGGTTGCGAGGAGTGAAAAATAAAGAGCGATATTGTTGTTTGTCTGGAGGGAAAATGGAAATATGTCTTTTTCTTGCTGTATCTAGGGTTAGAAATTGCCCACAACAAGGCGCAGATCCTGAATAATAATAAATATATTATAAAAAAGTAAAATAATTTAAGTGCAATTGAAATAAGTGTATTAAAAAGAACAAAGATGAGCTCCAAAAAACGGGCAACCTTCCTTAATGAAAGAGAGCCAAAAAAGGGGCAAAATAAAACTAACTTTAATAGATAAGAAATAACATTCTTTTAAACAATCACTTGATTAAAACAATAAACAATTTACCGGTGTCTAAAATTAAGATTGATAAATAAAGTGAAAATGAGATTTTCGCAAGAAAACTAGGATCAGCCATTCGCTTGACATCGCAAAAAAGTTTTGCCCCAAAAATGTCTCTAAAATTTTGATAAATACTGACGACATTTTTGACTTCACACATTGCGAACTATTGCGAAAATAATCGCGACTTTTTAGGCGCATTTTTTCGGGGGTTGATAAATTTTGCCCTTAGTGTATATATTTTATCAGAATCCGTTTAGAAGTTTTTTCACTTATATCCCCACTGCTGTTAGCGCACTTACACCCTTTCATCTATTTATTTTACTCACCCTTTATCTGTTATATGGGAGCAGATTTGTGTTTGTGCAGGGGTATTTGATCTGCGCACCAATAGATTTTGTATTTTTTGTTTTTGTTTTTGTTTTTGTAACAATGTATTGTTTTACTTATTTTTAATAACATTGTGCTGATTTTCAGACTCCTAACCAAGCCCCGTAATGATAGAGGTATATATGCGTTTACAGACTCCTGCTGACTCCCTGTTTATATGTATCTGTCTTTTCATATGCAGGGAAGGGGGAGGAGGGGGAGTGTCTGCTCTTTTTGTTTCTCCAGCCCCTTTCACTGGGTGTCCCAGCTTAACCTCATCAACAGTGATAAACTGGGGTCTTAAAAGGTTTTATACTGTATTTTCACATCAGTATCTGTGCATATTCTTTTATATATATATATATATATATATATATATATATATATATATATATATATATATATATATATATATATATATATATATATATATATATATATATTATATATTATATATATATATATATATATATATATATATATATATATATATAAATATATATATATAGTATATATTATATATATAAATATATATATATATATATATAATACACTGTCCCTTTGTCCCTTTAACCTCTACCCCTTTTTGGTACCTGGACATCACATTCAATTCTATATTGTTTAGTTGAATAAATCATCAGTTGTAGGTGGAGAGGAATATTTATAGGGACTGTGAATAACAAATTAATAGAAAGTATAGAACCATCACAGACTACAGTATAATAGCAGGCAATAGTTTATTTCACTGTAATAAAAGTATAAATACACTTTAACAGTGTGTTGAGTTATTCCTGAATTCCTACAATGAATATACACAATTAGCCAGGATGTAATTTACATTTAAATCAATGTGTGTTACATCCAAAATGGGAACATTAGGCAATTATGCAGCTTGATAAATCACTACCATTGTCTTCCTTTCTCTGGGAACAGAGATCACTTGTAACACAGATTACAGAACCACGCAGTCATACTTTATCTGTGAACTGCTAGAAAATGGTTTGTCTTTCCATCTTGCAACCCACACCTTGTACACAGCTAAAATACTGGTATTATCTTTCCTTCTGTATATTACCATTCACTATGTATACTGTTAATGCATTGACCTAAGTAATATTGGGAACACACTTAAAGAAAATCATATGAAAAAAAAAAAAAATCTGTCCTCTATATGAAAGAGCATCATTTAAACATGTGTAAATAATTTTATTGTCAAAACTGTTTGAATTTAAATGAATACAGCAGTATCAGATGGAGAGTTCCTAGTAATTCTCATTTGCGGATTGAAACTTCTTCTGTTAGATGCCTATTAGCAATGCTCATTGTACTTATTACCCAATAAGCTTTAGTAAGAAGTAGATGTGCATTTGTTTGGTTTCAAATGAACATTTGTTAACGAAACACGGATATTCGTCTCGTTTGCAGGAAACGAATATTCAAACAAATACAGCATGAAAAATAAAGAAAATGAATAATGACAAATTTGTCTGTATTCATTTGTTTTCTTGAAATAGTTAAAATACTCACATTTAGAGCACTGGAGAGCCGTGCTATTCCATTCAATTGCTTCACAGAGCCCGACCGGTCTAATAGGAGGCTTAGCCCGACAGCTCACAGGGCCTGCACTAAAAGAAGTGCTCCCGCGGTTCTGTGAAGCGCACTAAAGGTAAATATTTAGCACTACAGGTGAACGTTTTCACTTGTAGCAAAGGAATATTTAAAGGGATATGAAACCCAAACATTTTCTTTTGTGATTCAGACAGAGCATACAATTTTAAAAAAGTCTAAACGTTTTTAAACAAATAACATCTTGTTTGCTGCAGTTGTTTTTTTTTAATAGCCAAACACCACCCACTATTTGTCTCATTTGGATAAGCCGATTCAGGCTTAAGTCTCCATTCAACAAAGCTAGCCATGTAATAATGTTAGTATAAAGCAAATTGTTTAGACGTTTTTAGCCGTTGATGCCAAATGGGGACAGATACGTAGCAGACTTAACCTTGATATATCAGCAGTTTGAATTTCTAGCTCTGAGAATTAGACAACACAATTTTCTAAAACTAAACTACATGAAAAGGGGGCAAAATATGGATAGAGAGCAGCTAATTTAAATCATAGATATATTCATGTTACATGTGCAGCAAGATAACTAATTAACCTTTTAACCCTTATTCATGTCACATAGATATACCTATTTAATGTGTTCCAGGACTACTCTGTCGTACTCATATGTATTCTGAGTCAGTTTACTGATAAAGAAACACCTCCCTGTCTCAAACAGAAGCAGCTGGGTTATCTAGTAACAGCAGAGTGGCTGGAAAGGGCATATAAATGACATATTTAGACTGTAGCTGTCATGTTTAAGCATTCACAATAGAATGACACCCCCTTCCTTTTGCTTAATGTGATTGGTATGCTAAAAGCTCAAAATAAACATATACCCCTACAATATATAAATATGTAGGACTTATCTATTGTTTTAACAGTAAGTAGAATACTGCATATGTGTGCCAAGGCCGGTTTAGTGCAATTTTCTAATTCAATACCCAATATCATTTTGTTTAAGACATTTTAAGATCAAAATATTTTTTTTTAGATAAAGTGATTTTCAGTGATTTTCTAGAAATTAAAAAATAGTACAGAACAAATGTTATCATAACAAAAATAAAAGGAAAAAAAGCAGCAACAAACATGCTAAAAAACATATGATCCCTGTTGCAATAATGCTGGCACCTATATTAAAGTAACAACCCAGTAAATAAATAAACCATGCCACCCACCAATCATTATACCTTCCTTAAAGGGACATTTAACACTTTGAGATTGTGATATAAAATGATAAGTTGTATATATATATATATATATATATATATATATATATATATATATATATATATATAAAACTCTGAAATATATTTTCATTTTCAGTTCCTGTTAGAGATGGAAGTGCAGAACTCTGTTATATTCCACACAGCCATTGGCTGTACATTTTAGTGACCTATTTATAACTGTCCTAATTGGCTCCAGCAGATAAGGTAACCTAGGTTACAACATGGCAGCTCCCATTGTTTTATAGACACTAAAACTTTATACTTATTTTATCAATATTTAAACAGCAAATGAAACTTTAAAAAATGTACATGTTATTAGACTTGTGCATGATCGAAAAATTTGTTTCGGTTCGATTCTGATTTTTTCGAATTTTGGTTCGGATCGATTCAAATTCTGAAAAATTTGAATGAATTTGTTTTGGATTCGTTTCGGATTCATTTGGATTCTAATAAATTCGGCTGGATTCGGTTCAATTCGGTTCGGTTTGGAAATTCGGTATGTATTAGGTGGGATGTGCTGTGTATTAGACTAGTATTATGTACTGTATCTTAGGTGTAACCCATAGCAGAGTGATATAACCTAATATACTGTACAATGCTAGTGTAATCCATGGGCATCCGAATTTACCGAATAAATCCGAACTAATTCGGATTTATTCAGTAGATTCGGTACTACCGTAATTCGGAAATTCAAATCGATCCGAATCTCTGAATTTCGATTTGGAACTAATTGAACCGCACATGTCTACATGTTATTCTCTGACTAATCTTTTCTTTGAATGCATCATTCTATCTAGCATTTATTTAGTGTTTAATGTCCCTTTAATTATAACTTCCTTCATTTAAATAACCCTAATTGAATCTACCCACTACAATTAACCTTAACTGCAATACCTTTAAACTTAACCCTACCCACAACCATACCAGCTTCTCCATAGAACACTGTTTCAGAAGGAAAGTGTTTGGAATATACTATCATTAGACCTGTAGGCCCCACAAAGCTACCCAGAAAACCGATATCCTCCCAATATCGGATAGAATTAAAACTATTACTGTTAGGGGGTGGGGAGCGCTAAAAAAAAGTGGGGATGGATGTGTATATGTTGTGATTACTAATTATAATCTCCTGAATATCACACTTGTGAATTACCTTATTTATCAGTAAATAACTTTGTGATTGTGTTAAGTCTTCTTTTTATAAAACTTGTGGACAATACTTAAATATGTGTATACATGTTTTTCACAAAATATATACTTCAAAATAAATACTTGTTATTTTCCGACCATTAATAAAAATATATGTGCTTCAAATTAAATGCTTGTTATTTTCCAACCATTAATAAAAATTGTGAATCATTTTATATGTGAAACCATATTAAAATATTAATAATTCCTTTTAAGGTGATTTTAATCTCCCAAATTCTAGATAAATTCTAGATAAATACTAGAGAAATGTATGTTCAAACAATATATATTAAAACTTTACTGTTACTTCCTATAAAAAATACAATGTTGCAATGCATCCTATATTATAAAAGGCCAAGTGTGTTTGTCTGAAGCCGTCATGCGCAGTAGAGACAAACACACTTGGCCTTAGATTGACCTCGCACGCACACCTCACAGCAGAGAATAGAGCTTCGCACGCGCACCCACCCGACCTCGAACGCGCACCTCCGCAAGTATAACAGCAGTGCGATGATCAGGTACAACCCGACCTCGCACGCGCACCTCCGCAAGTATAACAGCAGCGCGATGAGCGGGTACAGGGGAGAACAGCAGCGCTATGAGGAGAGGAGAGAGAGAGAGAAAGAGAGAGAGAGAGAGAGAGAGAGAGACTAGTACAATAATAAAACATTCAATAGTAAAATATTAAAACAGTCTAGGATACATTAATGTGGATATGGTTCCGCTAATAGAAAACATATGTAATAATTTGATATATGAAAACTTTGTCCAGATATATTTGAAGTTGTGGCCACAACTATATATATTCTCAGTTGAAATAGTTAAAAAAGAATAGAAAATAATTATTTTTTAACTATTTCAACTGAGAATCTATATAGTTGTGGACACAACTTTAAATATATACGGACAAAGTTTTCATATATCCGTTTATTACATATTTGTTCTATTAGCGGAACCATATCCACATTAAAGGGACATTAAACACTAAATTCATGCTAGATATAATGATGCATTCTAAGAAAAGATTAGTCTATGACTAACATGTAGATGTATTTTTTAAAGTTTCATTAGTTGTTTAAAAAGTGACAAAATAAGTGTAAAGTTTTAGTGTCTATAAAACACTGGGAGCTGCCATGTTGTAACCTGTGTTACCTTCTCTGCTGTGGCCAATTAGGGTCAGTTATAAATAGGTCACTAGAGTGTGCAGCCAATGGTTGTGCTGGATTTAACAGTGTTCTGCACTTCCATTTCTAACAGGAACTGAAAAGCTCACAATTTCAGAATGGAATTACAGACAAAGAGGACAAAATAAATAATGAAAGTATATTGCAGAGTTGTTTTATTATATACAATGTATCATTTTATATTACCATCTCAAAGTGTTTAATGTCCCTTTAATGTATCCTAGACTGTTTTAATGTTTTAATATTGAATGTTTTAATATTGTATGCATTGCAACATTGTATTTTTTATAGGAAGTAACAGTAAAGTTTTTATATATATTGTTTGAACATACATTTCTCTAGTAAGATTGACTGCTATCACAGGTGAATTTGGGAGATTAAAATCACCTTAAAAGGAATTATCAATATTTTAATACGGTTTCACATATAAAATGATTCACAATTTTTATTAATGGTTGGAAAATAACAAGCATTTAATTTGAAGTATATATTTTGTGAAAAACATGTATACACATATTTAAGTATTGTCCACAAGTTTTATAAAAAGAAGACTTAACACAATCACAAAGTTATTCACTGATAAATAAGGTCATTCACAAGTGTGATATTCAGGAGATTATAATTAGAAATTACAACACATACACATCCATCCCCACAGCTTTTTAGCGCTCCCCACCCCCCTAACAGTAATAGTCTCCATAGAACACTGTCCACTATCCAACGCCCACATCTAAATACTCAACTCCTATCTTAAAGTTTTACCCCTAAACAATCCTTCTACTATATTACCTATCCCTAACACTCAAGACATACCCCTACATGACCCCTCCACTTAAAAAAAAAATAAAAAAAAATTGGTATCTCTTATCTGATTCTCCTTTATAATAATCACTACACTAATCCCTAATGCATACCTGTTCCTAATAGCTAAAGGCCAAAAAGCAAACAAAATCCCCCCCAAAACAAAAAATACCCTTAAAAGTAATGCTGATATCTAATAAGCATGGTCACTAGTGGTCAGTGTTACAACACAACCATTATTCTGATTAGTCATCCAATCATAAATAAACTTAAGTGGCCTAAGCCTTTGTACAGTATACAGTATATGCATTTTGAAAAGTGACTATATGTAAGTGGTTTTATTACTTTCTTTATATTGTATTACAATGCAAACAATTAATTATGTCTCTAAGGACAATACTAATTCCCACAGAAGGTTATAGGCCGCAATAACAACAACTTCAATACATCAGTCATGGCATTGCTTTAGAGTAAACTCTATTTAACTGCTGAGAACATCACTCACAACCTGCAAAATATACAATGCACCTGCACACCTCCTTCCCCCAAAGGGGAATATACCTCACCAATACAAAATTAATATAATAGAATTTCAATGACTATGTTAATATGTTAAAATGAGCCAATATTACAAAACACTTTGTGAAAGGAGCATTGCACTCCCTAATTCATACTTGTTGTTTGTGAGTAATCACACCTGATCACTGGTAATTCAAATTGTACTTGTTTGTGTTGGTATTTGTTGTTTTTAGTGATACTAAGAGGGAGATTTAAGAGGCAAATGCCCTTATTGGTTGCATGCTCACTCATTTTAATCTTCAAAATATATTTAAACCCTCTCCACCAACTTTGAGTTGACGGATGATGCAGTTTGACAAGTCTTGCTATTGTGCATTTGGTTGCCCAAGTGCAGGATGTAGCATTACTTGTGCAATGACAAATATAGAGCACAAATGCCCCCTGCAATTTACGATCTCAGGTGGACAAGTTTACTACATGTGAACCTCGTCTGTCCGCATAATGATAAATCTACTCCCAAATATAAAGGGCACTAAATGTGTTTTTATGGGTCATTTACTGTGTCAGGTTCATAATTAAAACTTTATTATATTATATCTTACAGATATTTGATACTTAGTATTAGTGAATCAGTGGTCATTTGTCATTCCAAATTATCAATAATAATCAGCATTCACTGTATATAAAAGTTGTAAATGTAGTTAATCTTGGATTTAAATACACAAGTTTTGCTGTATTTAATTATAGAACTAAAAGTTTTTTATTGTCCAATAAATTATGGGGTGCCAAGTTTCAAAATTCTTCAAGTGAATGTCCTTCAATAAGAAGCATTTTTCATTCTGCTGTCTGATTGGTGTTTCCATAGCAACTGTCAAAATCAAGGACAAAATGCTTTTTTTTTTTTTTGCTTCTGGTTACTAAATTCAGATGTTTCAATATGCAAATGTATTCAATTGAATATAAAGGTTTCATTAGTGAACACTGCTATGCATGTGAGAGACTAATATTCAAATAGAGCTCGTAAAATTGTATAACGATAAAATTCCATTTTATTAGGAATAAAAAAAATTTAGATGTCACAGCAGACATTTTTTTGTATGAATATACAGATGCACGTATTGAGATTTTATGAAGTGTGTGGGGGGAAAACGTAGATTAAAATAAACACAATTTTAGAATCATACATATACGATATGTAATTAATAAGCAATTAATGTAATAATAGGAGAAAACTGCAAATAATATACAAAAAAGTCCATAATGCAACTTTTTCAGAAACTAAGCAAATATAGATGCTGTTACCACAATAGCAAAATATTAAAATATTATTTTTAATAGAGTATTTGGTACCACAAGCTTAAAAATATATAATACCCTGCTTGGTTTAAAACTTGAATCTCAATTTCAAATAGAAAACCCTATTATAACAATAAGCTTTGACCAAATTGTGTGGACATGGTAGTGCCACGAATATGGGACTTTTAATCTTTTTTAGAAACATCAAGTTTTGTTTTACTACTTTGGAAATAATTGTTCTGATGTGAAGAAAGTTGAGAGCAGGAGAATAGAGAAACATATTTTTTGTGTCCTTGAAAATGAATGTCAAGGGAAGCAGTGTGAGGATGAGTTTGGACTGTTCTGCTGAATATTTATAAAATTGGTTATGTAACGTTGGTAAAGGTGATCTCCAATTAAAGGATCTGCTGACAGTATATTTCTTTGGCTGCCACCAGCAGAGGCAAAGATTGCATTAGTCATGTTGTGACATTACAAACCAGCCAGTCAATTACTGGAGTATGTCATTTTGTTAAACCCTTATCATCCATGAATTTAATAACATGCACAGAAAGATGCATGGGCAAAGAGATTCCGAATTTATAGACTTAAAGACACATAGCTAACAGGATTTGATTGAATCGACATGAACATTATCTTTACTTCTATTTCATATTAAAGGGAAATTAAACTCGTAGCATATATCAGCACTTATGCACTGCATCCTAATAATATTTTACAAATATGTTTTAAAATAATTTTACACTGTAATTTTATTACCACAACTTACAAAATTTTGCAGATCAAGAGCAGTTCAGGTCAGGGGTTGACTGAGACCAAACAGAACTCATGGGCAAAAATTAGGGAAGGGCCCTGACCTCCTCCCACACCCTGCCCTCTATGCCCCACCCCACCTCCTATGCCCATCCTATGAATGGGGGCTGGTAGTTACTCACTCTTTGTGGTCCCATAATAAAATGTGCCTGCCTGCAGCTGCCTGCTCCCTCAAAGTCACAACTGCTAGACAAATTTGTCTGTCACTATTGAGTTAGCTTAACCAACTGTGACTGTGAGTATAAGTAGCAAACCAGGATCACCCACTTGTGCCAGGCCCTCCGCCCAGGTCCTATTGTCCGAATGCTCAATCCGCCTCTGGTTCAGGTATATGCATCTTGGAAAGCCTAGCGGAATCCTTGTTCCTGGTCTTGTTCACTGTGTTACTCAATCACTGCATATAATGCTGCAGGTTCAGATACATTTCCCACTCCAGCCTCCCTGTGAGGAACTGGAATAAGCTCATTTTCCAGAGATAATTTACAATGGAAGCAGGGAAAATAAATGATTAAACTGCATTGTTTTTTTTTTTTTATTTTCCTTAAATATTATGCACCTACATTTACAAAATCCTTGCAATGCTAGAACTCATGTGCAAATATGGATTATCAGAGACTTAAAGGGACAGTAAAGTAAACTTTAGTGATTCAGATAGAGCATGCCGTTTTAAACAACTTTCCAATTTACTTCTATTAGCAATTGTTTTTGTTCTCTTTATATCCTTTGTTTAGAATAAACCTAGGCGGTCTGATAGGAGCTTAGGAACATGGACATATCTATAGCAGTATTTGCAACTATGTATAACATTGCTATAAACAATGTTGCAAACACTGCTGCCAGATGGCTAAAGAAACATGTACACTCCTGATCTAATCTAGAATTACCGTTTAAAGGGGCATTGTACACTAGATTTTTATTTGCATAAATGTTGTGTAGATGATCCATTTATACAGCCCATTTGGTGGTGTTTTTGCAAAAATGTATAGTTTTGCTTATTTTTAAAGGGACAGTCTACACCAGAATTTTTATTGTTTTAAAAGATAGATAATCCCTTAATTAGGAAGGAAAGGATAGAGGGCGCCACATGGTGCAAATCATTAAAATAGATAAAAGCAACAATTGGATCACAAGAATCCTACTCACACAGTATAAGGCAACAATGTGCAGTATTCGCAGTCCGGAACCACACGTCGTCCGGTAGACCTCTTTTGAAGTGTGTCGTCAGATGGGATTCCTCGTCTTGCCAGGGAGAGTCCAGGGATATCCAAGGAGGTATAATGGGAGCAAATCAGTGTCCAAAATAGCTCACACCAAAGATCCAAAAAGTTCCAAATGGATGGTAATACAATATAATTGGCCTGGGCCAAAATGATGCAGCAGGTAGAGAGTTAAAAAGTAAGATAAAATTTATTCCAAATTAAAAACAACAGCAACGCGTTTCTCAGTGTTAAACACTGCTTCATCAGGTTATCTCCTATCCCCTCTATCCTTTCCTTCCTAGATATATCATCCGTGTTGCGGCACAACACCCTGGAGGAGCGGCCTACACTTTCTTGGAATACCCTCATCTATCTGTCAGTTTTTGGAATTGCAATTATGTATAACTGTACTTTGTATTAGAATACATACACTGAACTATATAGTTTGTATTGTTTTCTTCACCTTGGAGTGCCATTACATTGATGTTCTAATATTAATATCACAATACTGTTGTTGCTAATTCATAAATTAACTATTTCTATTTTTATAGCTCACTTACTTTTAATTTATCATTATTTTTAATACCAATCCTAGGCGCGTCTTAGTGACGCTATCACTGAAGCACTAGTTATTGTTTTAATCCCTTAATTACCCATTCCCTAGTTTTGCATAACCAACACTGTTATATTAATACACGTTTTACCTCTGGGATTACCTTGTATCTAAGAATCTTCTGACAGCCCCATGATCACATGATGTTTTATTTATTATCTATTGACTTGAATTTTAGCCAATTAGTGCTGTGTGGTGCTGACTCAGGGATACTAAAGTCCAAATTAAACTTTCATGTTTCAGATAGGGCATGTAGTTTTAAACAACATTCTAATTTACTTTTATCATCAAAATTGCATTGTTCTCTTGTTATTCTTAGTTGAAAGCAAAATCTAATGCAAATTTCTAAGCCCTTGAAGGCCGCCTCTTATCTGTATGCATGCAACAGTTTTTCACAGCTAGAGGGCGTTAGTGCATGTATTTCATATAGATAACATTGTGCTTACACACGTGAAGGTTTTTAAGAGTCAGCACTAATTGCCTGAAATGCAAGTCTGTCAAAATATCTGTTATCTCTAAGATTGTTATTCATTCAAAATCATTAGATCAATTCAAGTGGCAATACTAATCTAAAAGCAGTGGCCTTCAGGAAATATACATTATCACCCAGAACTGGGAATGTAATAAAAATACTTCTATCAACATTTAAAGGGATAGTAAACACCAACAATGTTATTGTTTAAAAATATAGATAATACCTTTATTTACCATTCCCCAGTTTTGCGTAACTAACACTGTTATAGAAATATATACTTTTTAACTCCATAATTAACTTGCATGTAAGCCTCTGCAGACTGCCTCCTTATCTCAGATTTTTTGACAGACTTGCATTTCAGGCAATAAGTGCTGACTCTTAAATAACTCTACGTGCATGAGCACAATGCACATAAACTAACGCTCTCTAGCTGTGAAAAACTGTCAAATGCATTTAGAAAAGAGGTGCTCTTCAAGGGCTTAGAAATTAGCTTATGAGCCTACTTAGGTTTAGCTTTCAGTTAAGAATACCAAGAGACCAAAGCAAATTTGATGATAAAATTAAATAATAAATGTGTTTAAAATTGCATGCCCTATCTAAATCATGAAAGTTTAATTTGGACTTTACTATCCCTTTAATTGAGTGCTAACGACGGCTCAGAGCCATCGCTAGCACTCACCTACCTTGAGAGCAATCTGGGGGCTCCCATCAACTCCCACCCTGGCGATCGGGCCTGAATAGTGACAGGCATCGCCGGGGCTTTCTGTTACGTGCGGTGACGACACGCGCAATGACGTGATGACGTCACTGCGCAACTTTATTTAAAAATGACAATGGACAAGATAGGGAAAGGGAGCATGCTGCTTAGAAGCCTGTATCTCAGGTATCTAAGCAGCTACAGACCCCCAAGACCCACTGTTGGAAAGGTAATCGCCTAACCTTTCGAACGGTATAAGTATTGGGGATCTGGGAAACAAAAAAAAGTTAAACTTTTTTTTTTTTTTTTTTTTTTTTTAAAACAGTAAAAAAACAAAAAAAAAATTAAATCCAGCTTAGCACTCAAAGGGTTAATTGTCAAGCATTAATGGTTGTTAGTGTTCTACCCACTTTCACTATACCAGTGGGTCTAATGAGAACATTATACATGTGCATTGTAAATATGTAAATGCTGACATTGCAAGAAATATTGTATATAAACATAAGAAAGATTAGCCATTTGAAACTGGCAATATCAGTTTTCCAAAAGTAAAAGCTCTTGAATTAGATCATTCAAAACATCTGATATCCATGTTGAAAAGTATTTTAAGATGAATTGGAATCTTATCAGGAAGGAATCTCAATGCATTTCACTGAGCAAAGTAATTAAAAAATATAAAAAAAAACCAGATACAATTATGAGTTTGGAAACCAGGGACAAGAACAGGGCATGAAATATATAAGAACAATCTCAAAAGATTAAAACAAAACCAAATTTATAGCTGTCTGTGTCATCTGCTATAAAAATAATTATAACTAAACAGCAATTTATTCAAACCTAGAAACTGAGTTAATCTTTTAGGAATTCAAACATGCACAATCTCCTACGTATTATTTACACAATAATAAAACAAACCAGTAAATCACTGGAGACATGGCTTTATTGTTAATAATGCAGGTGGTGGGGGCCATCTTCAAAAGACTTGGTCCCCATCTCCTGAGGATAGAAGCACCCTTTTAAATGAAAAATGAATCATCCACTAAGATGTAGGTGATCACTATTCAAAGCCGTGGTTAGAAGAGGGTTCCAATTCCCTGTATAGGTAGCAAAGTATTGGAAGGGTATGCTTACTAGGTCAGCTTTTTTAGGGTGTTTGGGTCTCTAAATGGGACCCAAGCACCAACATCTATGTGGCAACAGTAATCATCTGATAGAACCACATGAATTGTAAAACAAAATCAAAACGAGTAGCCTCTCCATCACTTACACAATACATAGAGGGGCGTGAGACCACTTATTTGAAAGAGGCTATGCTCCTTTTTAAAAATAGTGTCTTGTTATCTCTCCAGCTGACAGGTGGATGCTATAACAATCATAAATGCATATCTTGATTGGTTCACTAGTAAGAAACTTGGCTTTTCTAATTGGTTCTTACCCCTCCTTCAACATAAAACAGTAATAAAAGACCCCTAATTTAATTAGTGTCCCACCATTCAATGAGGTGTTCCATGACCTTATAGCTGTCGATCAACTGACAGCAGCTATTAACTACAATTTGTTTTGTTAATGTAAGAGCTCACAGATAGTTGCTTGTCAGAGCTTTTTAAACATTGCAGGTATGCAAATTAATGGAAAAAACAGAAAGTACACATTTTTTTTTAAATTCTTTATAAAATGCTCTTTAATTAAGTATTTTCTATTGTTATTTTTTAGCTCATTTTCATTATGCTGTGAGAAGCCTTAACAAAGAAAATACAATACAGATAAGTAGCATCAGTCAGTTAAAAACAAAGGGTCATTCAGAGAAAGACAATTTAATACAGTAGACAATCAATAGAAAGACTTCAGGGCTATAGCTTATATTTTATATAGATATATATATATATATAGTCACATGGTTTCACCTGAAACAATAGTTATTAAATATCACACATCTGTCTTAATTGTGTTTGGAAAGAAAGATGCTATTTAAACTGCTGGCATCTACATTTTCCAAGGCCATCAACAACACGTGTAAAGTAAACAGATATTGTAAAACAATAACACAACAGTGTTCCTCACTGCCTTGAAATACCGAATCACCGCTATTAGGAAAGGTGCCAACTTGGAATGCAGCCAGATCTTAATTGTTTTCAAAACCTTGTATATGAAGATGCAACTTTAAAATCTGCTCATTGTCAGTTCACAAAGTCACAAGCAATTTATTCCTTGGGGTCTATTTAAGAAGCAGCGGATGCTGCCTCCGACCCACTCTGCTTCAGTTTTCGGCTGAAGCGGAAGTTAAGAAGCAGCGGTCCTAAGACCGCTGCTCCTTAACTCGTCCACCACCTCTGAGGTGGCGAACAGCAATCCGTCAGATCGAATACGATCAGGCTGATTGACACCCCCTGCTATTGGCCAATTGGCCGCGAATCTGCAGGGGGGCGGTATTGCACCAGCAGTTCTTGTGAACTTCTGGTGCAATAATAAATGCCAACAGCGTATGCTGGATTTTTATATCAGTATCTGTGCATATTATTCCTTACAGTAGTGTCTATTACATGCAGTTATATGAAAATTGGTGTATACTGTCCCTTTAAGTATTCATGCAGTGTGTGACAGAAGCAGGGCATACTCACAGATCTGTGACATTGTCTTCTAAACAAGGATTACTGTACACGTCAGTTTAGAGTGTAAAATACAGAGCGGGAGCTGAACGTTTTTGCAGTGGCTGCATTTCTCTATATTATTATGAGGGCTTTTTTATATATCTGTTTTAAAAACAAATGTAAATAGGTAGAACTTCTGCTCTCTATTGTGCAAGATAATCTAAAATGCAAGGTACTGCTGTCAAAAAGCCAGGGGCAGCACTGATCTGTGGGAGTGCACTGCTCCTATCACAGGATGCAACAATACGCACACTTCAAGATGGCGGCACCCAGTGTAGAGATGCAGAGCTTTGCCAAATGGCTTCTATAATGGGTTAAAGTAAGAGAAAGCACTAGCATGGTGAGTAGTAACTGTGCTGCTGTAGTTGTACTCAGCAGTTTAAAGTCCCTTTAATATGTCAGTGACATTGTTAATTGAGATATAGCAGTAGTTATTACTGCACGTAATTCCCTAATTAAAAAAAAATCTATGTTAGCTGTTACTTTTTTTTATTTTTTCTTTAGCATGAAATTTGATCTTGAGTTAACTTTCAGTTTATTATATGAATTCATATAATTTAATACACATTAAAAAAAAAAGTAAAAAAATGTGGTCAGCTTCTATGGTAGGTAATGTTAAGGCTTAAAGGGACACTGAACCCAAATTTTTTCTTTTGTGACTCAGATAGAGCATGCAATTTTAAGCAACTTTCTAATTTACTCCTATTATCAATTTTTCTCTGTTCTCTTGCTATCTTTATTTGAAAAAGAAGGCATCTAAGTTTTTGGTTCAGGCCTCTGGACAGCACTTTTTTATTGGTGGATGAATTTATCCCCCAATCAGCAAGGATGACCCAGGTTGTTCACCAAAAATGGGCCGGCATCTAAACTTACATTCTTGCATTTCAAATAAAGATAACAAGAGAATAAAGAAAATTTGATAACAGCAGTAAATTAGAAAGTTGCTTAAAATTCCATGCTCTATCTGAATCACGAAAGAAAAAATTTGGGTTCAGTGTCCCTTTAATAAGATGAGAGATGAGATCTTTGGTGTGTACTAGAAAATTAATTACTTGTCCCTGATAGGGATGGGCGAATGTTTCTAAAAATTCAAAATTTAAAACAAATTTTGATACATTCGCTCATTCGAATCGAATTTCGAATGTTTATATAACATTCTAACATTCTATTTTCGAATTTTCGTTTTCGAATTTTTCAATAAAATTCGAAAATATTCGTTCAAATAATAGAATGTTTAGCTATGTATTCAATCAATTTCGAAATGTAATATTCGAATTCAAATGTGACATTCGAATTCGAATGTCACATTTGATTTCGAATGTGACATTCAAATTTGAAATACTATTTCTAGTCTACAACTGTGTTTAATAAATGTAATATTCGAATTCGAATGCTACATTCGAATTTGAATGTCACATTTGAATTTGAAATAGTATTTCTAGTCTAATACTGTGTTTTAAATGTGATATTCGATTCGAATGTGATATTCGATTCGAATATGACATTCAAATTCGAAATAGTATTTCTAGTCTAATACTGTTTTTTCTAAATGTAATATTCGAATTCGAATGTGACATTCGATTCGAATGTGATATTCGATTCAAATGTGACATTCGAAATAGTGTTTCTAGTCTACAATTGTGTTTTATAAATGCAATATTCGAATTTGAATGTGATATTCGAATGTAACATTCAAATTTAAATGTGACATTCGAATTTGAATGTGACATTCGAATTCGAATGTCACATTCAAATTCGAATGTGACATTCGAATTGGAATGTGACATTCGAAAACTGTAAATAACATTCGAAAATCGAATTTTTAAGAATATTCGTTCTTATCAACATTCTATTATGTAAATCGAATTTCTACAATAACATTCGTTCTAACATTCGAATTCGGATATAAACACATTCGCTCATCCCTAGTCCCTGATAATGGGAAAAAGTGCAACAAGGTTATCCTTGATTCTATGTTAATATAAATAACAACCAAAAAAAAAGTAAAATATTACAATATGGATTAATTCTTGGGTATAGTGATTATTATAGCTGTATTTTTAATGAAATTAGTTTTCTAAAAGAAATATTACAAGTGGCCAACAAGGTTTTTTTTTTCTTTTTTAAAAGGCACATTTTAATCAGCTAAGGGCATTATTACAGTACTTAGATTAAAGTATTCTCAGAAAACAATAGAGAAGATGAATGTGCAACCTTTAAAATGTTGCAAGATAAATAGACTTCTCTACTTTCATTGTTGCTAAATAAAACTAAAATAAATACTAACCAGGGTTGCTAAGCACATAATAAAACAAACAGGTAAGAAAAAGCAGGATTTTTCAGACAATGTATTAGTATACAGTATTTGCTTCAAATGCATCAGATATATTTATTTGCCTAATGCATTATTATAAGGGTGAACTAAGGGCATTAAATGTCTTGCTGCCATTCTTTTTCACTACTCACCTTAAAAAAATAAAATAAATCAATATTATTTGTACTTCCCCAACTTTCTAAAGCATTTCCTCATTACAATGAAAAAAAAGTTAGATTAAAATATTAGCTACCCCAAGGAAAAATACTTTATTTAGGTTTACCTTAACTTTAGCTGATCAAATACAATAAATGTAATCTTTGCCATTTAAAAAGTAAATGTGTACTTTTTTTTAATCTATCCTTGAAAAGGGTTAAATCTGTGCCTATAGTAATGCTTCTATTACAATGTTAAACCCACTGGGATGAACTTTTTTTTGACAATTCCAATGAACATCCAATCAGTGTGTGCGTCATATGACACTCTTGAAGTCCAGCCCTTTGATAGCCTATAGGAAGCTTATGTAGAGAGAAAGTGTGACTGCTCTCTATGTCACAGCCCAGCCAAAAGAGGAAATTAAGGGGGACGGAGGAACACGAAATACCAAGTAGGATTATAAATCTTTTATTATAAAATATGTATACACTTGTTTAAAAAAAAAAAAGATGTGTTTTTGCTTGTACACTAATTATACTTTTTATTGCAACTTTCTTAAAGTCTGAAATTTACCATCACTTTAACCAATAAAAAACACAAAGAATAACATTCTAATTATAGAGCCTCTGCACCTAGTTAAGCTACACTGCATGTATATGGAGTCAAATGTGTATAATATTGCCTTGGGTTCTGGAGTAAGTGATAAAAATGCTAAGGCTTTAGATGAGTGAGATTAAATGTAGGGTATTTTTGATGGCGCCGTTCTATTTTGACAGGACCCCCGTTAAATACCTTGTGGCTTTGTATTTTATCAGGCTCTGCTGCTACCGTCCCTCACTTTGCCCAAAACATCCCATCGTTTTATCTTCCCCATTATTCAAAACATACACACACAGAAAATGACACTCACTCAGTTGCATACCTACACTGTCAGAAAAAAATTGCAAAAATTGTACCTTTAGAGGTACAACAGCTTATCACTGGGGCAGTACCCTCAAAGGTTCACCCGCTGTACCCTTTCACATGGGTACAAATTGGTACCCTTGCAGATTGAACCTTTCAAAGGCAAATATGTACCTTTGGTGACTAGATTGGACCTCAGTGCTATGGTACCATATTGTACCCTTAAAAAATTGTGCAAATGTGGCCTTTTAAGGGTACTGCCCCAGTGACAAGCCCTTTGTACCTCATGATGGCAAATTTGTACTCATCAACACAGCATATTACAAATGCTGTTTCATTAAATGTATTATAAAACATTTTCAAATATGCATTCATTTAACGTGTATTTTTTCAAACAGTAATTACAATAACCACACTGCAGTTTTAAAAAAGTTTGGATACTGTAGTCATAAAGCAAATCCAAAGACTGCTACAGAACTACCTGAAAGAACCAGGCTAATCAACCAGTTCCAAAAAAAAAAAAAAAAAAAAAAAAAACAGAACTACTCAATGTGTTTTATATCACTCTGTACTAGACTTTAAAAACACCCCATTTAATTTAGGGTGACATGCTACATAAAACATAAATATATAGAAAACATATAGAAAACAACCTAATAGTAAAATATAACTCTAACAAAAAGAAGGGGGATTTGGGGGAGGGATAAACGATAAAACTCACAGCCATTCATTGAATTGTCACTCTATGCAAAATATATGCAAATGAGTCTATTTCCCCAAATACACATTTTGGTGATGAACCTGCTACCAATAGATGGAGCTGTGTTACACATGTCAAGAAACTTTCAACCAACAGATGGCGCTATGGCGTGTTACACAGTGTCCATGTATGTGACTGGGGAACGGTTACAATTTTATTTTATTTTTTTAAAAACTGATTCTTAAACAGCTCTTGTTTATTTTATAGAGTTTAAAACAAAACAAAAAATTCTTTGTAATTTTAGTTAATACATTTGCTTTATGTTTAAGAGTTAACATCTTGATGATCTAAATATAAAACATTAAAATGTTAAGTGCTTGTTTGCTATTTAGAACCAGCAACACAGTATCATTGAATATATGGGTTATTAAGTATTTTTTGCTTTGCCCACTTCTTGCATATTACCAACAACGATTGAACATAATTATTTTGCTGTACAACATGTATGTTGCATTCATTTTGGGTGACTGTCAGTTATGTGAATATGAATAATTGAGGTGTACAAATGATATGGACTTGCAGGGTTTGGCAGCCTTGAACCACCCATCCCCCTCAACCTTTTAGTCACACAAGTGATTGTACCTTTTTGGGGGGATTAAATGGTACAGACATGGACCCTTTGACAGTTGGAAACATATTTGTACCTTATTTACCACTAAATGGTACATATTAGTTCCTTAAGGTGTAATTATGATCCATTGATGGTACAACCACAGCAGTTGTACCCTAAGTGTTCACAAACATACCCCAACCGTACCTTTTTTTCTAACTGTGTACAGTATATACTCACAGTCAGTTTTATATATATATATATACATACAAACTATTCACAGTCACACAGTCTCTCACATACACACACCCTCACACAAACACACACTGAGCTAGTTACACAAACTAATATTAAAGGGACAGGAAAAACCTTGAGATTTGTATATAAAATGGTTAGTTATGCATAATTAAAATACTTTGCAGTATATGTTCATTATTTATTTTTCCCCCTTTTCATGTAATTTAACTTGGAGAATCTAGCAATTTTATTACTAAGAACTTGAAATGCACCCTGCTGACTTCTCAAAGCTAACTCTGTTATATATACAGTATATATATATATATATATATATATATATATATATATATATATATATATATATATATATATATATATATATATATATATATATATATATATATATATATATATATATCTGTCCCTAATTGGCATTAAGTGATAACAACTGCAAATAAATGCATTTAAAGGGACATTAAACACTAAATAAATGCTAGATAGAATGATGAACTCAAAGAAAAGATTAGTCTGTGAATAATATGTAGATATATTTTTGAAAGTTTCATTAGTTGTTTAAATAGTGACAAAATAAGTGTAAAGCTTTAGTGTCTATAAAACAATGGGAGCTGCCATGTTGTAACTTAGGTTTCTTTCCCTGCTGTGGCCAATATGGGACAGTTATAAATAGGTCACTAGGGTGTGCAGCCAATGGCTGTGTGGAATATAACAGTGTTCTGCACTTCCATTTCTAACAGAAACTGAAATGCTCACAATTTCAGAATGGAATTACAGGGAAAGGAGACAAAATAATTAATGAAAGTATATTGTAGAATTTTTTTTATAATTACAATTTATCATTTTATATTACCATCTCAAAGTGTTTAATGTCCCTTTAATACTAACTTTATAACAGTGGCTAGCCTGGTAGTCTGATGAGTCCTGACTAGAGACCAGATTGGCTCCTCCTAATAAGGCAAATGGTTTGTGGAGTTTAGTTATTGAAAAATAATTGCCAAAAAAGGGTATTAATTTATGTATTTGTTTTAAAATGTTAAGACTTAGCTGCTATGTTATTCTTTATCGGCACAACAGAAATATATTGTAATTACAAGGAGTTTACTGTCCCTTTAATCATTCACCCAGTAACCTGCAGGGTGTAAGAAAACAAGTCTGGAGGATTGAGTGTAATAGGTAACTGAAATTTGGTATGGGGATTGACCAGCCAAAGACATTGGCCACTTATAATATCCAGCTAATTCAATTTAGGTGGATGGAAGGAGCATCTAGCTAAAGAAAGGAACTAGGTGTGGCTTGTCAAAAACAGGCATTGGGGAAATGGATAACCAATGGAATGGCAGAAATGTGAAGCACCTGGGAGCAACATCAACTGTTTATGCACTGAGCAGCAGTGATACGTCTGGGTGTAATGCATTTCAAGGGGCCGAATTATCAAGCTCCGAAGCTTGATGCCCCTGTTTCCGCACAAGCCTTCAGGCTCGCCGGAAACAGCAGTTATGAAGCAGCGGTCTGAAGACCGCTACTCCATAACTTGTTCGCCTGCTCTGAGGCTGTGGACATCATTCCGCCCGATCCTATACGATCAGACTGATTGAAACCCCTGCTAGCTGCCGATTGGCCGTGAATCTGCAGGGGGCGGCATTGCACAAGCAGTTCACAAGAACTGCTTGTGCAATGATAAATGCTGACAGCGTATGCTGTTGGCATTTATCGATGTGTGGCGGACATGATATGCTACATCGGATCATGTCCGCTCGCACTTTAATAAATCGGCCCCCAAGTATCCACTCAGCACTTTCCTCAATGACTATTACTATTTCATTCATTGCATTTGGGAAAAGTGACCATTCTTGGTTAAAATGGCTGAACTACAGCACATGAGTCTGGACTGTCCACTGGTTTTCAAATCAGAGCACTGCTTGAATTTACTGAGACATAAAGGGACAGTCAACTCTGTTTTTTATTGTTTAAAAAGATAAATCAACCTTTTATTACCCATTGCACAGTTTTGCACAGCCAGCATGGTTATATTAATACACTTTTACTTCTGTGATTACCTTGTATCTAAGTCTCCTCTGACAGCCCCCTGATCACATGACTTTTTAATTATTATCTATTGACTTGCATTTTAGCCAATTAGTGCAGTGTCTGCCACAACCCACGGGCGTGATCACAAAGTTATCTATATGGCACACATAAACTAGCAGTGTCTTGCTTTGAAAAGCTAATAAAAAAACGTGATAAGAGATTAAGAGGCTGTCTTTAGTGACTTAGAGACAGGCAGAAATGTAGAGGTTTAAATGTTATAAAGTATATTAATATAAAAATGTTGGTTGTGCAAATCTGGGAAATAGGTAGTAAAGGCGTTATCAATCTTTTTAAACAATAACAATTTTGGTGTTGACTGTCCCTTTAAAACTGAGCAGTGTGGTACCTGAGCCAAATGAACCCAACGCCACAACTTAGGCACCTGATGCATTATAACTTGTACTTTCTGTACTCTATTCATAAAGGGTTAAAATGTATCTAACCAATCAGGCTGGTAGGCAGTGCAGGTTGGTGAGCTTGCAGGTGCTAAACCTTGCACCTCATTAAAAGGCTTTTTAAAACTCAGATTTTGTGCTATCTACGTCTCACCTGGAGAAGCAGCTGTTTGAGCCAGAGGGAGTCACAGATAATGAGTGTGTGAAGAGAGAGAGAGATCATATATACACGCTGCACAGAGGGCCTGCTGTATTGCTTAAAAGACAAAACACCTTTCTGTTTGCAAACCTGTCACATTCTGGGAAGACATTTTATTCTCTTTATCTTAACTGCTATAAAATATATTACGATGTTTGGGAACTGGAAGTGATTTTGCTTAAACTGCCTGCCTGGTGTACGTACCACTTGCTGTTCATTCTTTCTTGGTTTTCTGTCATATGCTTTTTTTTTCCAGATTTATTAAAATAGATTAATTCTGAATAAGAGTTAACTCAAACACTGGTAGAGTTCTTCAATTAAATGCAGTATTGTGCTCTTTTTTCTAAACCCTAAGAGGGAAACATAACCACATAACATTTCTGTGGTATAGTTATTGCAAGAGCTTTTAACCCCTTCATTGATGAACCATTTTATATCTCTATGTTGAAGCAGTTTTTACTGTTTTCATTTTTTGCATTTACAAATCAATTTAAGTATTTTTCCACATAATATATACCTTATTTTTTACAGTAGACCAGGTACATTTAGAAAATATTTTTTTTGAAGAAATACATACATATGTAAAAAGCCACCATATATGCTAAATACATTTCAAATGTGTAAATCTCTATAGTTTACATGGTAATCAGAAGAATGATACTCTTTATTCCACAAATATTGTATGGTTCTGTATTTAGAATTAATTAATTATCCTTTAAATATTGTTTTCACTTGCATGAAAACATAGCTAGTAAACTTTTAGGCCGGCATTTATCATGTGCCTGATGGACAGTGTTTACTCATGCAAACCTGTCTGCCCGGGATTGCAAAATGCTTGTGTAATGCTGCCCCCTGCTCATGCTGGCCCAATGACTCACTAGTATAGATTGTCAATCACCCTGGGCAGAAGTACACCGGGGTGATTTAATTTGCCAGCTAACAGCTGGCGAACTGATTAGGAAGCTTCTTGATAAACAGGGGCCTAATGCGGACAGGTTATCATGCATTTTATAAGTTGAAAGTAAACTGTTTTTGCATGATCAAAACCCAATGGTCGCCAACTTCAGGACTTTGGGTATCATCACCATGCTAACTTCTCCCCATAAACTTCAACGGAGCATGCTTTAAAAAATAAATAAAACTAACACTTATCGTTCTCCTACAGCGCTAAACCCTTAGGTAGTTATGAATATTTTACATTCCAATGTTCTTTACATAGAAGAAAACATTATTTTTTATATATATGTGGTTATTTTTTGTAAAACATCCTTAATTGCTGTACAAGATATTATGTAGATAGTTAATAAATACATATACATATTTAAATGCCCACTCACAAATAATTAGAAAAAAGAGATGCAGAGAGCTTTACTAAATCTAGACAATAATTCATTAATGTCATCCAAAATGGCATTTTAAGGTATTTCTAACATGCAACATACTGTAACTGTTTCATTCCAAAAAGAACACTCACATATAGATTAAAAAATGAAAAATGGGGGGACGGAGCAGGCAGAGAAAGAACATGGCCGCAAAAGACTAGTGCTCTGATACCAGCTCTTGGGAAACAGGTCACAAAGGAGAGAAAGACACCCCATCTTAAAGCACATGTACCATTACATGTAGAAGACCTCACTCCAGTTCCAATCAAGTGTTTTTTATCGCTTTGGACACATTATAAAACCTACACGTGTGACGCATCTTCACAGAGCCTAAAGGTCCGGACGGCAATACATGTAAAATGGAGGATCCGTGAGTACTAAACCTACTTAAACCATCTACATGTAACCTCCTATAAAATGGATTACACTCCGGTGCAGCACACATATAGCCAGGCTCCCTAATGACTGCATGTAATACACACGAGGCGCAGACCCTCCACAACAGAGACCATAAGGAGCTGTTCATATATAAAAAAGCCTACTGAAACCATGCAGCCCAGTGTAAATTCTCAGAATAAGAAATATGCTTGGAAACAGAGTATTATGCTGAAGCAAGAATTTAATACAGAGAGCCTATAATACCTACACACAAGGCAGAGTTTTCTCATCTTGAACTTTCAATCTATTGATCGCTGTGTATTAAATAGATCTGGTGTACACACCTATACAATGATTTCATAGTGATTACATCTGCCATCCCTATACAAAAGGTCTCTTATTTATATTCTTATACAAGGGAAATAGTCAGTTAACCATGACCTCCAGAAGACCAGCTAAGTCAGACAAAATGACTAAAACGTCTAGTACACCAGGGGTTAAAGTGGACTCTTATTTTAAAGCAATAGAGGCAGCAGCTTCCTCACCCCGCTCTATAGTATCCACTGACCCAGATGAATGCACAGAATCTTCTACACAACAAAATGAGGATAGTCCTATCACAAAAGAAGACTTACTTTTATTACTAACAATACTTTAAATCCTTCATGACTCAAGTAAGTCAGCTTATAAAAGACAGCCTCTATGAGGTTAAAAGAGACGTAGCAGAATTAGGGCATAGAATACTTCAGATTGAATAACAGATGGAAGAATTATCTAAAGAATCAAACACAATGGTGATGACAATAGAACAACAAAACGCCACTATCCTTTTATTACAAACCCAAATGGAGGACCTTGACAACCGAAATAGAAGGCAAAACTTAAGGATTAGAGGAGTTCCTGAATCCACTACCCCGCAACTGCTTAACACATATCTCCAAAATCTCTTTGATCATATACTAAATGATAAAGAGTCCACTCCCATCTTGTTGGACAGAGCCCACAGGGCCCTTAGACCTCTACCTTTTCCAAAGGAACCACTAGGGACATAATTATAAAGTTCCATAAATACACAGAGAAAGAGATGATCCTAACAGCATCAAGGAAAAAATCCCCAATCACCTTTGAAGATGCTGAAATACAGATCTATGCCGACTTCAGCCCAACAACACTCTCCAAAAGGAAAGAAGCAAGACACTTAACACTTCACTTGAAAGACTTAGGTATCCCATACCACTGGGGTTTCCCATTCTCTTTGAAAGTTGTCAAAAACAACAGAACCTACACTTACAGATGTTCTGGAAGATTTTTGTGCAAAACTAAATATACCTATGCCCTCTCTGCCATCAATATCCAAAGACCAGAACTCAGCCTCTACTCAGAAACCTAAAGCTCAACACCCTGAATGGACCACTGTCTCCAGAAAATGGAAAGTTCTCCCACCAGCCAAGGCTTCATCCGCTCAAGACAAAAATAAGCCTCCCTGAGACTATCAGACGAGAACACAATATACCACAACTCTCTTTCTTTTACAAATTGGACTGCGGGATCCAAATACCATGCCCAGCACTGTATTGAACTAATAATCCTCCGTTTTTATATTTTTCATGTTACTAAGTTTTTATATCTCCTACAATGAACACTTTCCTGAAGTTCCAAGGAGTAGCAACATCAATTGATGTGCAACTTTTTGTTATCCTTATTAGGATCTAAAATTTTGTTTCAGTTAAATGTTATGGTTTTAAAAGTTTTATATTATATAGTAATGTTTCTTGTTCACACAGATTGAATACCAAAGTATGCCTGCTTCTGACCCCTCTGCTACCTGACCTTTCCTATACCTTTTTCATAGGAGGATAGAGACCAGATAGACTCCATTAAAAAAATACTACAGGGTAAGAAACTATTTTGCACTACACAGACCTTCCCCCAATCTATCCATGGCCCCTAACACAATACATTTCCTCTCACAAAACACCAAGGGACTAAATTCCCCCATAAAGAAATCAGTAGCCCTTAAATGATTTGAACAACACAAACATTCTATAGTTTTTTTTTATACAAGAAACCCACTTTTTACATACATCCAAACCAAAATGTACTTAAAGATCACACCCTATCGTTTGTTTTTTTTATTCCACAACCAAAAAAAAATGGAGTAGGGATGTTTTTCACAAAGATATAATGTTTCAACTGATTGATAAAATAACAGATAGTGAAGGCAGGATCTTATCTTAACAGGCTTACTCTTCAAAAGACTTATAACTCTAGTAAATGTATATGCCCCAAATACAAGAAGAGTATCATTTTATAAAAAATTGACCTCCCTAATAGCAGAACATAGAAAAGGTTCCCTGATAATAGGAGGGGATTTGAATGTCATACTAGATCCAAATTTAGATTCAACATCCACAAAGCCAAACCCTTCCTCCATACCACCCAATATAATTGTCAAACTCCTTAAACAATCAGGAGTAGTAGACATTTGTAGATCCCAACACCCAACCCAAAGTAACTACTCTTTCTACTCTAACCCATGGATCAAATATACTCGCATAGATTGTATACTTATAGACCAATTGAGCATAGGCCAAGCTAAGAACTCAGATATCTCCTCAACTGCCTGTTCAGATCATTCACTGGTCACTTTGTCCATGGAGTTGTCAGAAGACCATATAATCCCATTTTCCTGGAGATTAGATGATACACTCCTGAACCATGTACCCACCAACCAAAAAATATCCCAAATTTTACAAGAATCTTTTCAACACAACACCTTCCCAGAAATCATACCCCTCACACTGTAGGATGCACACAAAGCAGTAATTAGAGGGGAATTTATTAAACAAAAAAAACTAGATTAAAAAAAGCTTCCAATCAAGCAGTAAGGAATGGAACATTATGTCTTAACACCCTTGAACTACAACATAAACAAAACCCTAAGGATTTAAAAATACAATTAGCCCTAACTAAAACTAGAAAATAATTAAACTCCCTTCTCACAAAAGAAGCACAAAGAAAAGCCCTCTTTCTGAGGAAATTAGGCAGGTTCAATGCTGGCAAGAGCCCTTAGGGAAAAAAACAACTAAAACTCACATATAAAGACAAAAGAAGGGAAAATAGAACATGACAGCAAAAAATTAGCAAATCAATTTAGTAATTTTTATAACAAACTTTACAAGCTATTTGTAGGCTCCTTTCCAGCCCATATCGCACAAATAAGAAAATACATAGCTGGAGCTCAATTCAACAACTTAACCCCCACCCAAAAAGATAAACTAGAAGAACCAATTACACTAACAGAACTTTTAAAAGCTATTAAAGATTTACTACAAGGGAAAAGCCCAGGCCCAGATGGTCTAGCAAATGCATATTACAAAACCTACAAATCCCTTTTAGCCCCTCACCTGCTAAACCTTTTCCACACCTTAGAAGAAAATGCTAAATTATCCACATTAATGCAGGAAGCTCACATTACAGTGATATTAAAACCTGATAAACAAACCAAAGATCCAAGTAGTTATAGACCAATTTCCTTACTAAACTCAGATTTGAAAATATTAGGGAAAATTCTAGCACAACGAATAAACACTGTTATGCAAGATTTGATACACACAGATCAAGTTGGCTTTGTGCCACGCCAAGAGGCATGGGACAACATAATCAGAGCCCAATGTTAGCCTCCCATGCCAAATTACACAATATAAAGTCAGTCTTCATCACAACAGACGCTAAAAAAGCATTCAATTCCATCAATTGGCATTTTCTTAACCCCTTAATGACCACAATGTACCCTGTATGTCATTGGTCATTAAGGGTTTTTTCAGGACATAATAGCACAAGTACAGCAAGAACACGCTATTAATGCCCCCCCCCCCTCCAGCAGGCTTTGTGGAATAGAGCAGTCTCAACGCTGGTGGCAAGACCGCGCTATAAAACAATCAAGTCCCAAAAAAAGGCCAGTGACATACAGGGTACGTCGCTGGTCCTTAAGGGGTTAAAATCACCTTGGAACTTATGGGATTTGGTGAAAAAAATATTAACAGAATATTTGGCCTATACTCTTCGCCATCAGCTAGGGTTAAAGTAAACGGCGCCCTCTCAACTCCATTTTAGATCACTAATGGCACTCGCCAAGGCTGCCCACTATCTCCAACACTATTTATACTATCCATGGAAGTTCTAGCCTCACACATTAGATTGAATCAAAACATTAACACCTAGATTACAAGTTTTGCATTCATGATTTAACGATGAAAAAATGGCCATTTCAGCATAAAAACTTGAAATTTGAAGTTACTTTAATTTTAGTTTAATAGTTATATTAGTTTAATTGTTAGTTAGTTTTTTTAATTTGACAGGTAAGTTTTAATTTAATTTAAGATAGGGAAATTGTAATTTTAATATAAACTTAGGGGTGCGTTAGATTTAGGGGTTACTAGTTTATTGCGATGTGGGGAGCTTTTAGTTTTGGGGTTAATAGTTTAATTTAGTATATTTCGCTGTGGGGGGCTTGCGGTTTAGGGCTTTTTAGGTTTATTATAGTGGCAGCAGTTTCAGGGAGCGGCGAAATTGGGGTTAATAACTTTAGTATAGTTGGGGCGATGTGGGCGGACGACAGATTAGGGGTTAATAATATTTAAATAGTGTTTGCGATGCAGGAGGGAGGTGGTTTAGGGGTTAAATATGTATCTTATGGGTGTTAGTGTACTTTGTAACACTTTAGTTATGAGTTTTATGTAACAGTTTTGTTGCGTAAAACTCATAACTACTGCTCTCAGATGGTGGTACAGATCTTGTTGTTATAGGGTGTCAAGCAGGCTTTTAGCCTCACCGCAAAACTTGTAATGGCAGCGCTTTGGAAGTCTCATGAAAAAACGTAATTTTTACAAGTGCGGGACCGACGTTGCGTTACAGGCTAAAAGGCTTGTGGTACAGCTATACCAACAAGACTTGTAATAAATTTGTTGCTGTTTTAACGCTGAAATTACCATTTTTTCAGCTTTAAAAGGCGAACGCACAACTCATAATCTACCTGAGGGTTTGTTAGCACTCCATTAGTCACATTTTTTGCCTGTATGCCTAGCAGTGTTGCAGCCAGATCCAGCAATCTCCTCATCTTCTTTCCCATTAATGGCAACAGACCCAGGTAAACCACAACACCCTTAAAGTTTTACACTGCATTACTATGCTTTTTTAGGAGCTAAAGACTTCACTATAGAAAAAATTGCAAACAATTTAATTTGATCAATGTATAATTATTAATAAATACAGGATGTGATTGTTGTTGGCTTATGTAGTATTTATATATTATTATGTTTTAATTATTAAGCAGAATTACAGATGTTGCTTAATGTCTAAAATACGTACGTTATGTGATTTGGACGTTGTGCGAACACCATATACTATATATGAACTAAGCAAAGTTATATTGTATATTGTAGTGTACCTGTATTGACTAAATACTAGTTTTGCTGCATTTTGGAGTCATGATGCACTTTTATATTGTATTGCTTTTGCTACATCTGGTTATGTCCACTATGTCCTGTTCTCCGATCGGGATTTCTGAACTCTATTATAACCTTATGGGACCATAGATGTATATGAGGCTGGACGTTGCCCGAACAGACGTTATGTATGTACTGTATGCCATATATGTATATGGATAAATGATGCAATAACACATGTGTAAAATACAAAAATTATTTAATTACATTCCCCCTGGCTTACTTTTGGGTGATGCAGTGATAGTATTACTTACACCCATCACCATATGCCCTGTTCATTGCAGGTGCATTTAAGACTCTGGGCAGACAGTGACAGATGTCTAAAGAAGTGCTCTTGACCATTCTAAATATGAAATCTAGTATAAACCCAGAAGATCTGTAGGTAACAAGTGCTGGTTTTACTGTATAATGCTGCACCTCAGCAGTTTAATGAGGGACATAGAGTTATATTAGTAGGATATGGATGAATCTTGAGATTGAATGGGTTTGGAACTTTGCATAGCAGGGCAGAGTTTTATTATATTCATATTTTTCCTTTCCTGATATTTACTGAGGAATTCAGTTTGAACATTTGTGTAATCCAGATTTTGTTTCAGAGAGAATAGGCCACAGAAAATTGTGGATATGTTTCAGTCTTTTTACTCACTCACATCACACTCTAGATTACAAGTTGCACGCTAAATAATTGCGCACCCGCAAACGGGCAGTTTGTGGTGCGCAATAATTAATATTAATAAGCCATCACAAGTGCCTGGTTATGCAACCGTGAGCTCTGAAAATTAACCAGAGATTAGATCTCTATTTAATTTTTTTAAAGTGCCCTAAAAGCCCTCAAATAGAGAGCATTATTGTTTTCTATTTAAAAAAAAAAGCATTTTTTTAATTAAAAAAAAAAATAACTGCACTAGGCAGTTTTGGGGCTTTAAAGTTGTTGGTAGTGGGGTGTTAGAAAAAACCTTACATTTCGATCTATGGGAACTGTGTGTTCCCATAGACCACAATGTAAATATACTGTATATGTACAGCATATGCTTATATACAGTACAAATATATTTATGTGTTAATATGTGTAAAATTATATATAGGTGTAGATATATACTTTATAAAAAAAATCATATATATATATATAGAGAGAGAGAGAGAGAGAGAGAGAGAGAGAGAGAGAGAGAGAGAGAGAATATCACTGGATAGTTCCCACGGATGGCATCCGTATCTCCCGGAGTGTCCACAGAACAGGCACAGACAGGATTTTTTCAACTGCCTTTAATAGACAAGCAACGGCCAGTCACCAAACATTTTGAGCTCTCACAGGAGCCTTTATCAATGGAAGCCATGTCTGTTTGGCTTCCATTGATAAAGGCTCCTGCGAGAGCCGAAACGTTTGGTGTCTGGCCATTGCTTGTCTATTAAAGGTGGATGAAAAAATCCTGTCTGTGCCTGTTCTGTGGATACCCCGGGAGATACGGATGCCATCCGTGGGAACTATCCAGTGATTCTGTATACTAATAATTGCGGAGCACCAGGTGGCTGAGATGTTGGCGTGTGCCGTTTCCCTGCAACTTTATATATATATATATATATATATATAAATATGTATTTTAGGAATAATTTCCTGACTTAATAAAATTAAATTGCACGATATCTAGCAGATAATATATAATACTTTTCTTAAGTCAATGATTAAATAATACATTACCCCTATTTTAAGTACATTGATCATAAATCTGTCAATTGTTCTGATACTTTTTACTTTAGTATATTTTCATGCTACTGCCAGGCTTCACGGCACTGCAATAAACACTATACATATACTTACAACTCTTGTGACATTATATCATTTTCCAGCCTAAGGACACATCTTTTTATAATAGTTTGACAAACTCAAATAAGTTTTTTTTTTTCCTGAGGATAAAATTGCTGTGTTGTTTGTGAAATACATTTTGATCACTTCAACACCCACTGAGAATGTTTGTCAGTTCTGGGCTCCTGACATTCAGAGCAGATTTGGCAGGCTACAGACTACTCGTATGCTTTCAATGATCCATCTCTATTGTTATAGTGAAACGTATAATAGGCACCTTTCAGTTGAAAACACAGGTTCCTCCTTAACTGTGCTTGTCAGAATGAAAGATCAGCCTCTGAAAATCCCTGTGTCTCAGAAATCTTGTATATTATGTGTGTTCTTTAAGGAAAGCAATTTTAGTGGTGAATGGGGTGTTAGCTATTGTATTATTCGAGAAAACCAACTAGTATCAAAGACAGGCAACAATTTATAGCAAGAATGACAGCTGTACAGTGTTATGCATTCATTTTATTTTTATCTGAAATTATAAAAATGACTATACTACTACAAACATATTAAGCAGTATGCTTAACTTAACTTACAGCCATCAGCTTACCCACTCAGTCCCAGCTATGACAATATTAACAAAAAAAGTCTGTAAGCTCAATAAGCAGTCATAGAGCTTAAAATAATCAGCAAATGTGGAAAAAAAGCTCATTCTGTTGGCTGAATTGAAATTCAAATCAGCCAATAAAATTAGCTTTTTTCATATTGGCAGATCTTTAAAAAATTAGCCAATAGGAAAAATGGAAATGCAGGGAGAATTTAGACCGGAATGGAATTAAGGGTTAAGGCCCTGTGGGAGTGAGATGCTTGGTGCAACATTGTTGCAGTTTGAAGGGGGTGGCTTACCTGAGGTATAAGAGAGCAGGTCACGTAGACCTGGGCCTCTTCTTCCTGTTCTATTGCCACTGGAAAAGTTCTCCCACCCTCCCAGCCCGAAGTTTTCTAGACAATCAATTAGTCATCACTAGGGTGACTTAGTATCTTGGCAGTCACAAGGTTATTCTACTCAGTGAGCATATGTCCAGGCCCTTAAGTTAGTTCACACTCCCCCCATGAAGATCCTGCTGTTTGTCTTGATTTTCAGGGGCCCATAAGATTGGAGTGCAAAAAATGTTCACACCCAAGTTGGGCGGTTGGTCTGGCCCCTAGTGGTGACAGGTAGAGTGAGTGACGGCCATTGAGGAGGAAGTGTCGTCACCAGGTGTGGGCCTGTTGAAGTTTCTCCACCTCGAGTGGCTGAGTATACGCAAGTATACCTGTCAATTTATAGGCGTGGTAGCTAGGCTCCGCCCCTCTTCACCTTTCTGGCCTGGGTCCAGACCGCCTTAACAAGGGTACTTAGGGTTAAGTTTGATTGCCGCCTACTGATTGGTTGTTTGTTTATTTGTTCTTTAAGAAAGAACAAATACTGTGAAATAAAGTTGACCTAGCGGTCTTTACCTAACTCTTGTGTGTTGCATGTTTATTCTATGTTTGTTTGTTATAAAGTTATGATTAAGAGCAGCAGAATGAAGGCTAGGGAATATAATCCCTTACGTAACTGCAAGACAAGTCCTTTAAAAACTGGAGAATGGCAGAGAAAAGTCAAACTGTTGCAGGGGGCAGCAAGAGGAGGAGCCCAATGGATTACTTCAGATCAAAAAGATGGACAATGCACACCAGACAATAATCTTCAGATGATAAGTAGAAGGGGTTTTGTTTTCAAGTATTTTGTGGTTTTTTACAGGATTTTTTTTTTTTTTTAAATAATTAAACTTTTTTTATGAGGCTTCTTTTATTTATTTTTATTTTTAGGGGGACTTTAGTTTTAGGATAAATATTTTTAATTTTATATGGGTTTTAGGGGATGTTTTTTTTTTAAAGTTTTTTTTAGGAATTAATAGCATAGTTTGTTTAATGCGATGGAATTGAAGCCCTTTAGGGGTTAATATAATGGGGGGTTTATTGCAATGAGGTTGCAGCAGTTTAGGGTTAATAGTATTGGGGTTTATTGTGATGTGGTTGAGGCAGTTTAAGGGTAAATAGCATAGATTTTGTGTAAGATGGGGTTGAGGCAGTTTAGGGGTTTAATGTAATTGGGGTTGTGGCAGTTTAGGGGTTTATAGCCCATGGGTTGATTTCTTTGAAGTAATAATTAATGCTTCACTATTTGTCAGTCTGTTAAAATAATCTGGGTGTAATGGATGCCAGGAGAACGCTACCTATTACTAATGGGAATGCATAGGGCCTTCTGTATATTTTGGTGATGGGGGATAATGGTCTGGGGCTGTTTAGGCTTATGATATTACATTTTCTGTGAAGCAGTGTGTACAGTGTGTGTGTGCATATTGTGATGTGCTGTGTTTGTTATGTGTGTGTGTTTGTACCCTGACTTTCACTTACATATAAATGCTAAAAGGAAACAGGTCAGCACTGCAAATGCTCACAGACAGTAACATAATACAGAACAATATCTGACATTACAAATGCCTCAAACCTTTGATACTAAATCTCTATTGAGCATGCATTTACTTATTCAGAATGATCCAGGTGTTTTTCAGTAAAATTAAACAGAGTTCAGGTAGTGTTATTGACAAAAATAAACAGATAAAATGAATGAATATGAAAGGTATCTTGATCAAAAGGGATCTAAATGTGCTTGCGTAAATAAGTTAGATTTGACAATGAAACAAGTATAGCTCCCCCTTCCCACACCTGTGTTTCCTTCCCTTGCAATTTTCAAATACATAAAACAGGAACAGTCTACTCCAGAATTTGTATTGTTTAAAAAGATAGATAGTCCCTTTATTGCCCATTCCCCAGCTTTGCATAACCAAGATTTTTTAATCATTAAGAAGTGAAAATGAGGTTTATTTAATGCTGAAAAGCACATTTAAAACATAAGGCCCATTTATCAGGCTCGCATGAAACTTTAGTTAAGTAGCAGCAGTCTTAAGACCACTGCAGCTTAAAGGGATACTGAACCCAAATGTTTTATTTTGTGATTTTGCAATTTTAAGCAACTTTCTAATTTACTCCTGTTATCAAATTTTCTTTGTTCTCTTGTTATCTTTATTTGAAATGCAAGAATGTAAGTTTAGATGCCGTCCCATTTTTGGTGAACAACCTGAGTTGTTCTTGCTGATTGGTGGATAAATGCATCCACCAATGAACAAGTGCTAGCCAGGGTCCTGAACCAAACAAATAGATTAGATGTCTTCTTTTTCAAATAAAGATAGCAAGAGAACGAAGAAAAATTGACAATAGGCATAAAATAGAAAGTTGCTTAAAATTGCATGCTCTATCTGAATCATGAAAGAAAAAAAAAATTAGGTTTAGTGTCCCTTTAACCTGTCTTTCACTGAAATCAGTGAAATCATCCTTATCCAATTGAGATTATTGAAATCCTCTACTAGCGACCAATTGATCGCCAGTGAGCAAGGGGTGGCATTGCTCACTTGTGCATATGCTGATAAATGGAGCTCATTATATGATATATTTGCATATATCAAACATTAAATGCAATCAATAATAACATTGCTCAATCTAAAAGCAGTTAGTATGCAACTATACATGTGACTATTTTCAGAATACATTATTTAGTTATCTCTATTTTATGCTATTTTATATATATATTTGTCTGAACAGTTTATTTTTGCAGCAGACAGAACACCCATTAACCTCTTTAGAGACTTCCGGGCTTTTAATGGTTTAAAAGCATTCAGTCAACAAATACATGGTTTCTACATACATCCAGAAGAGAAATGTAATATGTTTTTGGTTCATCCCTTCTGACCTTTGATTTTACTAATACTACTAAAAAAAACAAGCAATCAAAGTATACCAAGTCTTTCTATATTTTATGCCATTTGATAGATGACCACTTCTTGTCAGTCCATACTCACTCCTTTCTTTCATTTTTTTTTTTTTTTAAAATATCATTTTTTTTATTAGGGAGAGCAAAAACAGAGCGCACAGAGGATACATAGATTCAATGTACAATTTACAGTTAATAGGTAGGATTACAGTATATAACAATAGCAGGAGTAAACATAATCATGAGGAGTGTTATTCACTGATACATATTGACATTTCCGCCAGTCATTGATCTACAAGTGAGTATAAAAGTTACCTCTGTACGTGTCTGCTATCCCCAGGCATTTTAAAGTGTTTTTTTTTTTAAAACCAAAACGTTCCTAAATACACTAACTTAATAGCTAAAAAAAGAAAAAAGAAAAAATAAACTAAACTATTACTAAACCACTTAAGGCCCTACTGTGGGGCCGGTCGAGGTCGAGGCCTGGCAGAGGGAGAAAAAAAAAAAAAAAAAAGAGAGAGAAGGGGGTTGGGGGGAGGAGGGAAAGAGGGGGGAGGTGGTGTAAAGGGGTGAGCGCGATGGTTTGGAGGATGAGATGCGGGTGCGTGTGGAGCACGATGCGGGGCCTAAAGCTAAGCCACTAACCATGCTCCTGAAGTAGGTGAGCCCAGTCACCCCTTAAAGTGCTTTCCATAAAAATCACAGAGTCTTTAAATGGCTTGAGAATGAGCCTCTGTATTTCCAGTTCAAAGGTGAGAATTAATCTGCGCCACTTACGTAGGAATAGGCTCAATCTGTTCTGTACATCTATCCTAACGTCCATTTGCTCAATGAATAATTGGGATTGTAAAAGGTTCTTAAAGCCTTTAAATGAGGGGCCAGTGTTGTTAATCCAGTGTTTCAATATGTGTTTCCTAGCCACTAGCATGATTAAGCTCAGCACTGAGTCATGTTGTTTGTGTCGGTCATCCCAGCATAGGAAAATGATGGTTTCGGGGCGTATCTCAAGCTGTATCTGAAGTTTTTGTTTCAGCCAAAACTGGATTTTACCCCAATATTGCCTGACCGGAGGGCACTCCCATACATAGTGGAGGAGATTAGGGTTATCTAGTGAGCATTTAGAGCATTTATTTGTATGGGTGGGAATCCACTTGGCCATAACTCTGGGTGTGAAGTATGCCCTATGTAAGAAGCGTACTTGGGATTCTCTAAGCGTGGCTGAAAGGGTTGCTTTCCTGGTTTTTTCCATACTATTCTTAATTTCCACCCATGTAGTCTCTCCCAGTCCCTCTCTAATCCAGCCTGTCTGTATAGATGGTTGTAACTTTGGGAGATGGCGTTGCAATAGGGTTTGATATATTTCTGAGAGAGAAAACCTGCCCATGGCATATAGTGATTGAGTGAGGCGGAAAGGGGATCCCTCCCAAAAATCTGTTGTGTCTCTGACCAGTGTCCCAGCATAGTGGCGTATCTGGAGGAATGCGTAAAAGTGAGTTCTTGGCAAGCCATAGTCCCTCTGTAGGGCCCCAAATGTCGTGAAAGTTTTTGTTAGCGGATCAAAGAGAGGCTTGAGAGATTTTATCCCCTTCGCCTCCCACATCCTGAAAGGCTGGGTGTCAGATCCTGTCGGAAAATCTGGGTTACTCCTGATAGGAAGATAAGGCGAAGCGTGGCAGGTTTTGCCTAGATATTTGTGGGCAAGGAGCCAGGCCTTCAGGGGGTCGCTGAATAAAGCGTTGAGACCCAGGTTCTTCAAGGCCTTCATGCTTGCAAGATGCGGAAGGTAGGCCAGGGAAATGTCCCCCAGCACTGCCTGCTCCAGATCTGGATGACAGAAGTGATGGGTGCCTACCTGCCAATCCACTACCAGACGAATCAGAGCGGCCCAATTGTAAAGCCGGAAATCAGGGAGTGCTAAGCCTCCATTAAGGAATGTCATAGTAAGTTTTTCCCTCGAGATCCGCGATTTTTTCCCTTGCCAGATGAACTCTCTTGTTGCAGAGTTTAGAAGCTTGAGATCAGCTTTGCTCAAGAGTAGGGGAAGCATTAGAAGTGGGTATAAAACCCGGGGGAGCACCACCATTTTAAGCAGGGCAATTCTACCCGTCAACGATAATGGTAGGGATCTCCAACTGTTCATTTGGGCTTGAAGTTTAGCGCAAATGGGGGTTAAGTTGTCAGCATATAGCCTATTGGGGTTGGCTGAAATCTTAATACCGAGGTAGGTAATATTATGTTTGGCTATTGTAAAGGGGTAGTTCACCCCAGGGGTGGTTTTCCTGTTTAGCCAAAGGATCTCCGACTTTTGTACGTTTATTCTATAACCCGAGAATAGGCCAAAATTCTCAAGAACATTCATGATATTAGGCAGGTGTCTTTGAGGGTCCTGTACAAAGAGGAGCATATCATCGGCATATAGTGCCAAATGCTGTGGAGATCCTGCTATATCCACACCCGGGAAGGTCTGCCGTAGTTTAACGGCCAGGGGTTCTAACGCTATATTAAAGAGTAGGGGCGACAGGGGGCACCCCTGTCTTGTGCCCCTGTGTAGCTGGAAATCAGGCGAGAAGACATTGTTAACAATCACATTAGCCGTGGGCGAGTGGTAGAGATTTTTGATGAGAGTGAGAAAGGGACCAGAGAAGTTGGCTTGGGACATAGTGTGGAGAAGGTGGTCCCATTCCACCCGATCAAAGGCCTTCTCTGCGTCAAGCGACAGCAGGAAGGCCTCCGAGTCAGCTGTCTCCGCTTTTTTCCTCGAGCCAGGCCAGAAGAATTGAGTTATCTGTAGGACCCTGCGTACGTTAACTACTGAAGAGCGCGCATGCATGAAGCCAGTCTGATCTTCATGGATGATAGTGGGTAGAATGAACTTAAGTCTCTCGGCGAACAATTTAGTAAGGATCTTATAGTCCGCGTTTAGCAGGGATATCGGTCTATAAGATTCGGGTAACAGGCAGTCCTTCCCTTCTTTATGAATCAAAGTGATGGAGGCCGACACAAATTCTGGGGAGGGTGCCGATTCCTCTCTAAGGTAGATAGAGAATAGATCCACAAGAGAGGGAGTGACCTGTGACTTAAGTAATCGATAAAATTCGATAGGCAATCCATCCGGACCTGGCGCCTTGCCCAGAGACATGGCCATGATGGTTCTCTCAACCTCGTCCCTCGCTATCGGAGCATTCAGTTTATTTAATTGCTCCTCTGAGATTTTTGGGAGCTCAACAGATTCCCAGAATCTGTCTCTCACTTCGTTCCCCGAGGGGAGCTCACTTGCGTAAAGGGTAGAGTAATAGGAGGCAAAAGCCTCCGCTATTTGATTGGAGTCTTTGAGCACTCTGCCACCCGCTCTTAAAGCAGCAATGTGTCTGGAGGAGTTATTGAGCTTCACTAGGGTAGCCAAAAGTTTCCCGGATTTATCCCCATAGCGATAGTATTTACCGCGAGTCCGGAGGAGCGCTTGCGAGGCCTGGTGCGCCAGAAGCGCATCGTATTCTGTTTTGGTACCAACATATTTATGGTAGGAATCGTTGGAGGGGGTAGAACAGTATTCGAACAGTATTCGCGGTAGGCCTCTGCAAGGTTGTTCCTCAAGTTAACAACCTTTTCTAGACATTGTTTCTTTCTCCGGGCTAGGTAAGCGATAATATCACCCGAGAGCACCGCTTTGGCCGTAGTCCAGAAAAGTTCTGGAGTATGTATGTGTTGGATATTATTTGCCTTGTAATCATCCCAACAATGCGTTAGGTGGGCTTGGAATTCCTGGGATGTTACAAGATATCTCGGGAAGCGTAGAGTGCGCCTGTTGCCAACCCTGGGAGTTATATCCAAAAAAAGAGCTATGGGGGCGTGGTCAGAGACAATAATCTCGCCTATTTTAGTATCGATGACTCGGGTGATTAGAGAGTTTGAGATCATGAAGAGATCAATGCGCGACATAGAGGGTGTGGCCCGGGATACGCAAGTGTAATCCCTACCATCCGGATTAAGTTGTCGCCAAATGTCTGAGATATCAAGGGAGGTGGATAAGCCTCCAAACACATCTCTCTCAAATTTATCTGATACCCTAGGCAGGCTTCTCTCTGTGCATCTGTTGGGGTCTTTAAGCCTATCACAGTGAGGGTTTGGGGCCAGATTGAAATCCCCTCCTAGAATGATATGAGTCCCTAGAAAGGGAATGAGTGTTGTCAGTATGGAGTCCCAGAATTTTCTATCTTTTTGATTAGGGGCATAGATGTTACATAGTGTGTAGATGTTGTCTGAGGTGCGAATCTTTGCGACAATGAATCTACCTTCAGGGTCTTTAAGTGTTTCCAGAACTTCATAGTTCAATTGTTTACCAAAGAGTATGGCCACTCCTCTGCTAGCTGACTTGTATGAGGCATACTCTACTCTACCCACCCAGTCAGTCTGTAGTTTACTGTGTTCCAAGTCCGAGAGGTGTGTCTCTTGTAGAAACACAATTTCCGCTCTTTTTTTCCTGAGGTGTGTTAGGATCGATTTTCTCTTGATGGGGGAATGAATTCCCCCTACGTTCCAAGAGTACAGATTAAATGTTTACTACTATCAATGATCCTGAGGTGGAGACTACATGTATGGCAAGGAAGTGTACAGTGCATACGGCATAGTAAGTGCAAAGGAGAGACATCAGAGAGAGGATAAGAGCATAATCATGAAGGAGGGAAGGGGGGGGAACGAAAGAGAGGGAGAGGGGAGGAGGGGGGAGAGAGAAAAGAAGAAAGAAAAGAAAGAAAGAAAAAAAAAAAAAAAAAAAAAAAAAAAAAAAGGGGGGGAGAGGAAGTTCACACCTCATACTTTGGTGACCTCCCATGGTGCGCGGCAAGACTCCCGGTTCAGCCTCACAGCACACCAATCCCTCGCCAGACCTCGCCAAGTGGAATTTCACCTTTAGTGTACCATGACTGCTACACTGTAAAAAAGAGTATATGATTGTCATTGAAAACCATTCTAACCCACAACTCAAAACATAACCACTAGAAGGTGGCTTGTTGCAACAAGGACATTTACCTTTAGATTTATGCATAAATAACAGAAGTACAAACACGGTAACTCTAACAAGGGACTCAAAGTGGTCCTCATAGAACAGTTTTACCCTTGGATTCCATGGCAGAGATTTAGTTTTAACATAATTAAAAGTAGGAAATATATTGAGACAAAAACAGTGTTCTTTATACTGGAATCTGAATGGAGGTGGTTTCCAAGAGGTAAGTATAACAAAAAGTTCAAAACATTTCAGGCAGAACTGAGTGAGGGGGGAACACCCTAGTCGACCCTCCCTATTCTTCAGCTGGGGCCTACACTGCATCTCACCCTCCCGCAGCTCACTAGGGGGACCAGGACCAGGGACCCCAGCCCGCTCAAGATTTTTCCCCAGGGAAAGGCTCAGTAGTAATACAGTCAACTGGATCAGCGTCAATACCATTCCAGCCATAGTGTTAGATTGTAGATGTAGTAATTAGGTATAAGGATTTAAATACAGTAAATATGAATCTATCAGAGCCATTCAGCCCTCACCTTCTCTCATCTGTCTCACTGGGCTACGCGTGGGGCTGCGTACAGGGGGTTCATAGTTATCAAGGAACTCCTGGGCGGCTGTTGGGGAATCAAAGAATCTAAGGCCCCTGGGGGTAACCAGTTTGAGTCTGGCAGGGTATAAAAGATACGCTTGTCTGCCCTCCCTATGCAGTCGAGAGCAGAGAGGCGCGAACTCTCTGCGGCGTCTCATGAGATCCGCAGAGTAGTCCTGAAACAACAGCAATCTCGCATTCTCAAACACCAGCTCATGCAATTTCCTGTAAGCTCTCAGGATGGCTGTTTTGGTCTGAAAATGTAAGAACTTTATCATTATGGGACGGGGTTGTGCCGGGTCCTGGCCCCCCCTTTCCAGGCCCACTCTATGTGCCCTCTCCACTCCTCCAATTAAGTCTTTAGGAGAAAGTTTTAACAGAGACGGCAGGGTATTTTCAACGAAATGAATTAGATCGGATTGTTTGATGGATTCGGGAAGGCCAAGGAGACGCATGTTATTGCGCCTCAATCTATTTTCTAGATCATCTATTTTTGATTGGAGGGTTGCGGTTTGTCTCTCTAGCTGCTCTATCTTATGAGTGGTGGTGACATTAGAGTCCTCCAGGTCTGAAATTCTACCCTCTGCCTCCCCCATCCTGGTGGAAAACTGTTTAACCTCACCCGCTAGGGTGTCTACTCCCCTTTGAAGGTTGTCAATTTTAGGCATAAAGAGCATGGTAATTTGTTTGACAATGGGGTGTGTATCTAATAATTCGCCTTCTAGTGGAAAATCAGAACTGTGGCCTTGTGTAGTGGGATCATTTGTAGCCCTGAGACGGCGGTCATTAGCTTTATTGCGACTCGCCATTGGTGTGTTAGTTAGGTATTTCTCCATAAACCAATGAAAGATATGAGATAGATGGGTAGTGATCGAAGGGCAATATCGGGGAGCAGTGTTAAACTTGGATAAAATTCAGTTGTATACCTCGCCAGCAGGGGCACTAAATCACAATCAGGCAGTCAAATCTCGTAAAGAACAACACCCCTGAGCATGTCTAGCCTGAATGAAATAAAGTATGAATGGTTAAGTGCCAATGTGAACAATGTCAAAATCTGAGATTTAAGTTTCGAAAACCAACACAGTGTATATAGACAAACATTCACAAGGTCAGAATAATCACAGCAGAGTACTCTGGTTGCTGGGGAGAGAAAAGGGTTATGAACAGAAATTATTAGCAGTACAAAATTTCAGGTTCTATACAGCAAGCTCCACAGAAAAGCAAATGTGGTGGTCTGCAGCAAGGTGTCCACACATTCAGTATCCTAAGGATAGGAGGCCAAGAGTCCTTGTATGTGCAGTTCAATGAAACAGGTGGCTGTATGGTTAAGTGCCAATGTGAGCAATGTCAAAATCTAAAATTTGAGTTTCAAAAACCCACACAGTGTATGCAGACAGATATACACAAGGTCTGAATAAGCACAACAGTATGCTCTGGTTACTAGGGAGGAAAAAAAAGAAAAGGATTATGAACAGAATTTAGTAGCAGTGCAATATTTCAGGTTCTGTACAGCAGGCTCCACAGAGAAACAAATGTGGTGGTTTTGCAGCTAGGTGGCCACACATTCAGTATCCTAAGAATAGGGGACCAGGAATCCCTGTGTGTGCAGCTCAATAAAACAAATGGCAGTAAGCTCCACAGCCAAGAATCTGGGATCGCCGGGTCAGTTCTGCCTCAAAGCTGCTGAAGGGAGATAGGAGGCTATGCAGTTTAAAGGAGGCCTAGCATGTTAGGTAGGCTCTATTAGTTTAGTTTAATAAGAGGCTCTGTAGGAGTTGGGATCAGGTCTAGCGGTATTTGCAGTGTCCCGGAGGAGCGTGGGTTGCCAACCCTGCTAATGTGAACCCGAGGCCTCCCAGTGATTAGTGTCCCCAGAGGGAAGAAATAGGAGAGCTGGTCATTTATGGATGGGCCTTAGGTGGAGCGGGTGTGTCCGGCACTGAGTAGGGGGCCTTCAGTTAGGGCAAAGTAAATAGGCTTACCCCCGGTGGGTCCTGTGGCTCCTGTTTGGCGTCTGCTGCAAGATGGGGCCCCTCGAGAAGGAGCCGCGCCGTTTCGCGCCAAAAGAGCAGTTCCGTGGCGGAGGCGATCTGCGGCGTGAGTCCCTTTCACCAGACCCTATTGAGCAGCCTGGGGGGTGATGTGAGGTAGCCCGGTGTCAGTGTCGGCAACTGCCGCGATCCCTGGTTGTTGCAAAGTGAGCGGTTTTCCCTCAATTCGGGATGGGGGTATGCCACGTGGGGCCAAGATGGCTGCTCGTCAGAGAGGAGATGTTCTCACCCGGTCCGGGAGGATGTCGGCTCAGATGGTTGCAGGCCGGCTTCTAGTGGTATTCCGGGGGTCAGGTATTACCCCTTAGCTGCGATCTGTGTCCCGGTGTTTAGCAGCCCAAGCGGCGGGTCACAGTGGAGGAGCGATGTTAGCTCTCCTGAAAAAGACAGAGGGGGTCCCAGACCTAGCGATCCCTCCGCTCCGGGCAGCTGTATCTGCCAAGGATTTTTCAGTGGGCACCCGGTCAGCAGCAGGGCAGGCAAGAAGTAGATTCAGGGTGAAAACAAGTGTTCCAGGTCACTTTTTAAAAGTTTTCATGTAGGTTCCGAGCGGAGCTCAATTCACCTGCTGCCGACCGCGGCGCCCGCCCACCGGAAGTCTCCTTTCTTTCATTTTAAAGTTAAGTGGCTGCACAGGACTATAACCTCAGCCAAACCCTACTTCTATCTTATATTGCCAGTAGAGTGGAAAAAAAAGGAAGAGAAAGTCCTTTTTTTCCAAGCTTGACTGTGCAATGAAAGCATGATTCATCTGGTACACCTGCAAGAAGCTTTGATGGCACGAGCAGCTGTCCGACTGCCACTTTGTCTTCTGGGTAACACAAAGTGAGCGAGAAAGAGAGACAGAGAGAGATAGAGAAAGAGGCTGGGGCTACAGTGTTTGTATACACAGCACAAGTGAAAGACTGCTTCAGCAAGCTATGTCCTTAAAGGGGCATAGGTTCACACACACACACACATTATTAAAGGGACATTCCAGTCAACGTTTAAAGCACATATGTTAATTACATCTTTGAATAGAAACATATTTGCAATATATATATATGTATTAGCAAAAATGCTTCTAGTAAAAGTTAGCACTGTTTTAGTGTTAGCATTTTTCTTTGCGTATGCATGTGAAGCATAGCTACATATTGTCACTGCACACATGTTAAATAATGCAGCTGCTTAGATAATCAGTGGGGCTTGTATCATGTCAGCAATTAACAAATTGAGTAATTACCAAATGGTACAAGCACCTTAGGCTCTCTGAGCAAGTGCTGTGTTTAAAATGCTGGTGCACGGTGCATATTTACATACACTTTTGAAACAGTGATAGATTTTATTAGAAGCATTTTTGCTAATGTATTTATATTACAAAAATGCTTCTGTTCAATACTGAAATGCACCCATGTGATTTCCAATTTTGGCTGGAATATCCCTTTAATGTATTTAGTTTGTATATTTTTGTTTCTATTATAATTGTAATTAACTTTGATAATTTCATGCATATGTAAATATACTTCACTTTGATATAAAAAAAATTACTTGTGTGATTTTTTTTTTATTAAAGATGAATATTGTGTAAATATGCTTTTACATGTTTTCATCTACTTAATGGCAAAGGGCTCCAATGCATATATATATATATATATATATATATATATACACATACATACATATATATTTATGTGTTTATATGTGAACATATATATCTGTAAATACAACACACAGAGAGAGTCCAACACTTGCTTACAAGCTCTCAGCTAAGATTAAAAGCAAAACTGGAAGAGTTAGAAAGAGACCTTGACGTGGTACCTGGGCTTGTCCCATTTGGCCAGATGCGGTAACTAACTCTTCCAGTTTTGCTTTTAATCTTAGCTGAGAGCTTGTAAGAGAGTGCTGGACTTTCTCTGTGTGTTGTATTAATTTATTTTGTAATTTTCCCTATGGGCCTTGCACCCAGACTTGTCTGGGGTTAACTGCCTGTGACTCTGGAGGCAGCACAGCTTCCTGAGAGTGCTATTGAGCACCCAGTGCTGAGCATGTTGCAGGGTCATGGGATGTGTACCCGGACCGGTCTGAGAGTGCAGTCCTCTTCCATGTTTTGTATATGTCTAGGGTGATTACATAAGTCTGTAAACCCTGACTTGTTCCCAGTTTGTTTGATTGAAAGCATGCATTTCTTGGTTGTAAAAGGGACCCGGGCTTAGGAAGAGTCCTTGACATGGTACCTGGGCTTGCCCTATTTGCCCAGATGCGGTAACTAACTCTTCCAGTTTTGCTTTTAATGTTAGCTTAGAGTTTGTAAGCGAGTGCTGGACTTTCTCTGTGTGTTGTATTAATTTATTTTGTAATTTTCCCTATGGGCCTTGCACCCATACTTGTCTGGGGTTAACTGCCTGTGACTCTGGAGACAGCACAGCTTCCTGAGAGTGCTATTGAACACCCAGTGCTGAGCATGTTGCAGGGTCATGGGATATATACCGGTCTGAGAGTGCAGTCCCCTTCCGTGTTTTGTATCTGTAAATACATATATACACATATAAATACATATCTACACAAATATAGATACATACATATACATCTTTAGACATATGTATGTATCTCAATGCCTTTATTTATTCTGACACCTGAGACCTTATATGTTTGAGCTTTTATAACTTTTGTGTGCAATATTATTATTGAATAACTTTTTGTATATTGTATTATTTTGAATGTAAGTGGACTTTGCAAAGTATTTTGTATGTGTTTTGTACAACTTTTATGTTTTGAGAAACAATTAACCAGAGCTCTGAAGTCACGGTAATCATTATTGCATAAATTGCGATTAAGCTCACTCGATCGCGTTTACGAGCGGTAAGCTCGAAAAGCGCAAACCCCTGAGATAAACCCCTTATCACTCGGGCGCAAATGTTTGTGCTCCACTCACAATCTAGCCCTATATATTTAAAAAATTGACCAGTTGATTTACTTAAAAATTTTAGAATTTATAGCAACCACAATTTAAAACTAAACAACTAAACATTAAAATCAAACTAAAAAATAGAATCACTCTACACAGATAAATAGACAGAGACAGATAGATAGATGATAGAGATGGATAGATGATAGATAGATAGATAGATAGATAGATAGATAGATAGATGATAGATAAAACAATTTATTTTAGATTGTTAAATATACTGATGCTGAGTTACTTGATCTCTTATTATATCTATAAACTTTCAATTTTTGCCTCTGAATTTCTCCCACTGCCTGCTCCTCCTCCTATATTTTTGCTGTCAGCCCCAATCTGCGGCTGCTGTCTCTCAAAGGAAAAGCTAGTAATTCGAAAGTCTCAGTTGATCACGGCTCCTGCAGAACAATGTGTAATGTATGTTAACAATCCCGTTGTGTAGTCATCCATCTTCATACAAAGAAGACCTTTCAGTGGAGTGCTATGCTGCCCAGCTAGGGTGAAAAAGGTTCTGTCTTTTAACTGATTAATAAAGGCAGTGGAAGCCGTAGCAAGCTTCGATAAATAGAGAATCGTGAGTTCTGGCATTCCAGTCAGGACATTTGGTAAATGAAATGTGTTTGCTGCCTAATTAGCTGTTTCCTCCCTTCTCTTACTCTCTGAGGAAGCAAAACAAATGCTGCAAAAACAGCCAAGGAAACAAACTAATGAGAAGGAAGGTATGACATGTCTAAGCAGGATAAGCAGACAGCCTGAACTATAATAGACATGATTATAGACAAACTGCATACTTTTCCTTTACCAGTTTTTCAACATAATCTGTATGCAGACCAATGATAGGTATATACTCAAGTAGGAAGTGAGCAACAGCGCCCATATTAAATAGAACCATAGTAAACTACATAATACTGAGTGTCTCTCTTTATATCTTTTTTGTTTCTCTTGAATTACGTCTTTCCTCTACAGCAACATTTAACTTGTATTTAGTGATGTCGCGAATAGTTCGCCGACGAATAGTTCCCGGTGAACATAGCTTGTTCGCGTTCGCCGGGCGAACATATGCAATGTTCAGTTTTCCCCCTATTCGTCATCATTGAGTAAACTTTGACCCTGTAACTCACAGTCAGCAGACACATTCCAGCCAATCAGCAGCAGAGCCTCCCTCCCAGACCCTCCCACCTCCTAGACAGCATCCATTTTAGATTCATTCGGAAGCTGCATTCTTAGTGAGAGGAGGTACAGTGTAGCTGCTGCTGATTTAATAAGGAAATCGATAGCTAGGCTAGTGTATTCAGTGTCCACTACAGTCCTGATGGACTCATCTGATCTCTGCTGTAAGGACAGCACCCCAAAAAGCCCTTTTTAGGGCTAGAACATCAGTCTGCTTTTTTTTTTTTCCTGTGTAATCTAATTGCAGTTGCCTGCCTGCCTGCCAACGTGTGTGTCAGGCTCACAGCGTATAGTGTGCCCACTTGGCCAGTGCCACCACTCATATCTGTTGTAACAGTAGTGTACATTTAAAAAAAACAACACTTTTTTGACTGTGAAATAATAGCAATCAGTTTCCTTCACACGTGTGCGTTTCAGTGCCTGCCAGGGCACAGTGTCACACCAGTGCAACTCATATCTGGTGTAACAGTAGTGTACATTTAAAAAAAAAAATACAATTTTGACTGTAATAGATTGAATAGCAGTTAGTTGTCTGCAAGCGTGTGTGTAAGGCCTACAGCGTCTACTCTGCCAACGTCTGCCAGTGCACAGTGCCACTCATATCTGTTGTCACAGTAGCTTGCACGCATAGTACCACTAATCGAAAAAAAAATGACAGGCAGAGGCAGGCCACCCCGCATGGACCGTCGTAGTCATGGTGCTGTGATTCCCTTTGGACCTAGAATAATGCCCAGTGTTCAGAGGCCACTTACCCTGAACTCAAAAAGGTCTAAGGACATAGTTGACTGGCTAACACAGGACACCCAATCTTCTACAGCTTCCGCTCGGAACCTTGACGTACCATCCTCCTCCAGCTTAGCTTCGGGCACCTCTCAATTTACCACTCGCCCGCCTGCCGCCACCACCAACACTAGCACCACAGCCGCTTCACTTGATCTGTCAGAGGAGTTATTTACACATCAGTTTGAAGAAATAAGTGAGGCGCAACCATTATTGCCAGAGGATGTAGATAACAGGGATATGTCTGAGGTCAGGCAGCATTACACACATGGACGTACAGTGTCATGATGATGATGTTGTACCCGCTGCTGCTTCCTTTGCTGAGTTGTCAGATACAAGTGAAGCGGTTGATGACGATGCCCGCTAGAAGAGAAGAAGAAGAGGGGGAAAGTTCAGAAGGGGAGACAGAGAGGAGGAAGAGACGAGTTGGAAGCAGGGGGAGGTCGTCGCAAGGAGCTAGTGACACAGTCAGACAGCATGCATCGGGACCCGGGGTCAGCCAGACAGCACGCCAATCAACGCATGCTCTTGCCACCACCAGAATGACGTCATTGCAGAGCTCAGCAGTGTGGCATTTTTTTTGTGTGTCTGCCTCTGACAACAGCGATGCCATTTGCAACCTGTGCCAAAAGAAACGGAGTCATGGGAAGTCCAACACCCACCTAGGTACAACTACGTTGCGAAGGCACATGATCGCACATCACAAACGCCTATAGGATCAACACATGAGTACAAGCAGCACACAAACTCAAAGCTGCCATCCTCCTCCTGGTCCAGCATCTTCAGCCACGTCAACCACTGCTGTCCTCCTTGCCCCCTCTCAACCATCCGCCACTCTGTCTCTCGCCTTGAGCAGTTCCTGCTCATCTGCCCACAGTCAGGTGTCTGTCAAGGACATGTTTGAGCATAAGAAGCCAATGTCAAAAAGTCACCCCCTTGCCCAGCATCTGACAGCTGGCTTGTCTGTACTCTTAGCCCACCAGCTTTTACCATACAAGCTGGTGGAGTCTGAGGTGTTCCAAAAATTTGTAGCTATTGGGACACCGCAGTGGAAGGTACCCGGCCGAAATTTCTTTGCACAAAAGGCAATCCCCAACCTGTACTCGATTGTGCAAAAGGAAGTAATGGCATGTTTGGCACACAGTGTTGGGGCAAGGGTCCATCTGACCACTGATACCTGGTCTGCAAAGCATGGTCAGGGCAGGTATATCACCTACACTGTGCATTGGGTAAACCTGCTGACGGCTGCCAGAGGAGTTGGTTACACCGCCACGACTTGCAGGCAGGCCTGCTGCCACTTTCTCTACTCCTCCTACTCCATCCTCTTCCATAACCTCCTTGGCTGAGTCCTCTTCTGCTGCTGCGTCTTTCTCCACATCAACGGCACCCCCCCAGCTCCCCAGGTACTATTCCACATCCCGGATACAGCAGTGTCACGCCGTCTTGGGGTTGACTTGCCTGAAAGCAGAGAGTCACACTGGACCAGCACTCCTGTCCGCCCTGAACGCACAGGTGGATCAGTGGCTGACTCCGCACCAACTGGAGATCGGCAAAGTGGTTTGTGACAATTTATTGGCGGCATTGAATTTGGGCAAGTTGACACATGTGCCGTACATGGCACATGTGTGTAATCTGAACGTACAACGCTTTGTACATAAGTACCCAGGCTTACAGAACGTCCTGAAGCAGGCCAGGAAGGTGTTTGGCCATTTCAGGTGTTCCTACACGGCCATGGCGCACTTTTCAGATATCCAGCGGCGAAACAACATGCCAGTGAGGCACTTGATTTGCGACAGCCCAACACGTTGGAATTCAACACTCCTAATGTTCGACCGCCTGCTCCAACAAGAAAAAGCCGTTAACCACTATTTGTATGACCGGGGTGCTAGGAAAGCCTCTGCGGAGCTGGAAATTTTTTTGCCACGTTACTGGATGCTCATGTGCAATTCCTGTAGGCTCATGCGTCCTTTTGAGGAGGTGACAAACCTAGTAAGTCGCACCGAAGGCACCATCAGCGACATCATACCATTTGTTTTCTTCCTGGAGCGTGCCCTGCAAAAAGTGCTGGATCAGGCCGTAGATGAGCGTGAAGAGGAAGAGTTGTGGTCACCATCACCACCAGAAACAGCTTTATCAGCATCGCTTGCTGGACCTGTGGCAATGCTGGAAGAGGATTGTGAGGAAGAGGAGTCAGAGGAGGAATGTGGCTTTGAGGAGGAGGAGGAAGACCAACCACAACAGGCATCCCAGAGTGCTCGTTGTCACCTATCTGGTACCCATGGTGTTGTACGTGGCTGGGGGGAAGAACATACCTTCAGTGAGATCACTGAGGATGAGGAACGGGACATGAGTAGCTCGGCATCCAACCTTGTGCAAATGGGGTCTTTCATGCTGTTGTGCCTGTTGAGGGACCCTTGTATAAAAAGGATGAAGGAGAACGACCTGTACTGGGTGTCCACGCTACTAAACATATAAACAAGTGTGCACAAGAGAGCACCAAGCTTCCCCAACCCTAAAGTCCCTAACAATAGGGGAAAAGGAAAAGATAAAAGAAATGTGTATGGAGAAGCACTAAAAGCTAAAGGTGCATAGATCAACAGAAAAAATCAAAGATTGAGAAATGGCTATGCCAGATTTAATAAAATATATTCAAATATAATAAAACACAAACATAAGATCACTGAGTAAAAATCGGACGTCTCCGATATATATATAAAGATAAAACCAAAGTAAAACACAATATTATGTTGCCACCATAGGAGATCAAATTCTCTGTTAAAGCTTTAACAGAGACTTTGATCTATGGTGGCAACATCATATTGTGTTTTACTTTGGTTTTATCTATGCACCTTTAGCTTTTAGCGCTTCTCCATACACATTTATTTTATCTTGTCCACGCTACTAGACCCCCGGTATAAGCAGAAAGTGCCTGAAATGTTACCGAATTACCGCAAGACAGAAAGGATGCAGCAGTTCCAAAATAAATTAAAAAGTATGCTTTACACAGCGTATAAGGGTGATGTTACAGCACAACGGGAATCTAACAGGGGAAGAGGTGAAAGTAATCCTCCTCCTCCCACGACCATGTCGACAAGGACAGGACGCTTTACAGACAGGTTGTTGATGGAGGACATGCAGAGCTTTTTAAGTCCTACGCATCGCCACAGCCCTTCGGGGTCCACCCTCAGAGAACGACTCGACCGACAGGTAGCAGACTACCTCGCCTTAACTGCAGATATCGACACTCTGAGGAACGATGAACCCCTTGACTACTGGGTGTGCAGGCTTGACCTGTGGCCTGAGCTATCCCAATTTGCGATAGAACTTCTGGCCTGCCCCGCTTCAAGTGTCCTCTCAGAAAGGACCTTCAGTGCAGTAGGAGGTATTGTCACTGAGAAGAGAAGTCGCCTAGGTCAAAAAAGTATAGATTACCTCACCTTTATTAAGATGAATGAGGGATGGATCCTGAAGGGACTGACAGTGGGCGAAAAATTCGACTAAAAAAGGCCTGATGAGATGAGCTGCCTTGGGCTAAAAATGGTCCACACGCTGCAGTATTTTATCTCTGAATGCCAGATGACTTGCGTGACTTATCCACCACCAACTAGGGTTCAAGCCGCAATGTTTTAGGGCACTTTCTGCCTGGGAAACAAACATCAATTTTTCTGGCCGCTGCTACAGCAGCGGCTGCAACAATACCTAATTTTTCAGGCATGTGTACATGCCTAATTTTTCTGGCCTCTGGTGCTGCACTGTGGCTTCAAAAACCAAACCAAAAAAAAGGCACATAACAGGGATTAAACTGATAGGAATAGTATTACTTAACACACCACTCCTATCTGGTGGCACATTAGATTGCACGCGCAGTGCCCCAAATTTGAAGTAGGAGGACCGACCAAGCATCTTTTTCCATCTCCCGGTTCCTAAAATCGATGCCATATACACGTCCCCTGATAGGGGACATAACAGGGATTAAACTGATAAGAATAGAACTACTTAACACACCACTCCTATCTGGTGGCACATTAGATTGCATGCGCAGTGACCCAAATTTGAAGTAGGAGGACCGACCAAGCATCTTTTTCCATCTCCCGGTTCTTAAAATCGATGCCATATGCACGTCCCCTGATAGGGGACGTAACAGGGATTAAACTGATAAGAATAGTACTACTTAACACACCATTCCTATCTGGTGGCACATTAGATTGCACGCGCAGTGCCCCAAATTTGAAGTAGGAGGACCGACCAAGCATCTTTTTCCATCTCCCGGTTCCTAAAATCGATGTCATATACACGTCCCCTGATAGGGGACGTAACAGGGTTTAAACTGATAAGAATAGTACTACTTAACACACCACTCCTATCTGGTGGCACATTAGATTGCATGCCCAGTGCCCCAAATTTGAAGTAGGAGGACTGACCAAGCTTCTTTTTCCATCTCCCGGTTCCTAAAATCGATGCCATATACACGTCCCCTGATAGGGGACGTAACAGGGATTAAACTGATAGGAATAGTACTACTTAACACACCTTATAAGAGAGAGAGAGGCAACACAGAGAGAGGAGTCTGAAGAAGTGGAGTCAGAGGAGGAAGGTGGCTTTGAGGAGGTGGAAGACCAAACACAGCAGGTGTCCCAGGGGGCTTGTTGTCACCTTTCGGGGACCCTTGGTGTTGTACGTGGCTGGGTGGAGGAAGAGACCTTCAATGACATCAGTGAGGACAAGGAACGGGACATGGCTAGCTTGGTATCCAACCTTGTGCAAATGGGGAGTTTGCGGTTGTCCAAATGGACTGTTTGCGGTTGTTTGCGGTGCGTTAAACGGGGAGTTTGGTCTGTCACTGTGAAGCGAGCGTAACCCTTACACTACCTGATCGATACAACATCATACCTGATGTTTTAAAGCACGTTATTCCAAACAATTTAGGAATGTTAGGTTATTTCTGCCCTTTATGGATTGAAACCAGACTCTGCATCAACTATGTAATTTTCCATGGGAGTTTTGCCATGGATCCCCCTCTGGCATGCCACAGTCCAGGTGTTAGTCCCCTTGAAACAACTTTTCCATCACTATTGTGGCCAGAAAGAGTCCCTGTGGGTTTTAAAATTCGCCTGCCTATTGAAGTCTATGGCGGTTCACCCGGTTCGCCCGTTCGAGAACATTTGCGGAAATTCGCGTTCGCCGTTTGCGAACGGAAAATTTTATGTTTGCGACATCACTACTTGTATTTTATTTAAACCCATTTATCACAAAGCATTTATGTAAAAGGTATATTGTACTTAAACATAATCTGTTATGCTTATGAAAAAACAGCATTTAAACAAGTTACCTTGCACTTCCTACTAAAACTCATGGTTAATAGGAAATTTCTACTAATGCACATTAAGAATTAGCATTAAATAATACTCAACTAATGAAGATTAACAAAAAGTACATATCAGCCAATAAGCATTTGTAGGGAGTTAATTACGGATACAAGTGTATTAGTTGCAGTTTAAATTTAATTAGCTCTTACTTCACATTCATTTTTTCATGCAAAATAAATAAATAAGTATATAAATACAAATTAGCATGTTGAGGTTCTTTCATTTGAATGACAGACAATTGTAAAGTACAGTGTCTCTTTAAGGTGAATTCTATCAAAACCTGTTGTTGTGTAAGTTTTCATTTTTCATGCTTTACCCAGAATCCCTTATGGCTGTAGAGGCACTATGAAGTGTTACAAAGCAGTTTGTCAAGTTTTCCTTATTATATTCACAAGTATTTTTATCATAGATTTGTAGTGTAGACTTTTCCAAACAACTTTAATAATGTATTTTTCATATATGAGCAACTGAAAGGCTTGTCACATTTCTAAGGTGTGAGACAAGTCTGTTGTTATAGTACCTCACACCATTTAATGCAGTGAGATGACAACAGCAGCCATTGTGAGAGCAGAAAATTGAAAGAAACATTACATTTAGTGGTTCTTTGCACGGGCAGGAGATATCAGCATAGAACAAATTTGCTAATTAAAGATAATAGCCACTTGTGTATATATATATATATTATAACAAGTTATATAGATGTTCTCTATTCAGTTATGAGTCAACAGCTATACTGCTAAGCACTTGTATCAACAAGAATATCTTAGAAATATGTTATAATAGATAGATAGATAGATAGATAGATAGATAGATAGATAGATGAGGGATAGATAGATAGATAGATAGATAGAAAGAGATTAGATTAGAGTGATAGTTACAGGGGTGGAACT